>NC_137021.1:40603047-40620547 GCF_032717465.1 Coenobita brevimanus | reverse complement strand
ATAAAACAGACACTGGAGCTGTACAAAACTAACTGCAATTTCATATAATGCTTGACAACACTTCACTTTTTTCAGAAGTACTAATGATATACAAACTTCAATAACACTTCACTGTTTGCCAACAACTCTTCACTGTTCTCACAAGTACCGAAAATATACAAACTTCACTGCACTACACTCAAAATGAACTGAAAACCTACTGACTTTTCTCCAGTCTCTTTCCCTTCCTTATATAGCCCTACATTACTCGAGAAACTGCACAAACTCGACGGGGCAACAGTTAACAGTCACCAACTAGGAGACATCTAAACATTCCAGAGTTTTCTTACATTACATATTGTAACAGTGTATATTATTTGGCATACAAACTAAAATTGAATTACATACTGTAACAAACAGTCACAAGTAAAACATTATTGAGAATAAAGCACAAAAATTAATGTATAACTCACGAAACAACTACGCTCACAAACAGCAGGCAAACTGGCAACTCTGACTCTCACGGGAACCACAGTAAACACTGGGAATCAGTGAGAACCAACCAGGAGACAGAGCGTATGTGCTGGGCAATTCACAGGCCCTGACCTCCCCCCTTACCATTTTTTAATCAGCCCATACCCCACTGACCGGGCTAATGTATGGCCCGGCCTGCACTATAGGTGCAGGGTATCTGTAAACGAACGAACGAAACGAGAAACTTCTCGATTACTTTACTGACAAATTCCGCTTCTTAACGCTACTTGTATAAATATACAAATATATAAATACATTAATATCTATCCATCTATCTATCTACTTATCTATCTATTATATATATATATATATATATATATATATATATATATATATATATATATATATATATATATATATATATAAAATGCTGGCTCTGACAGAAAAAGGCAATACCACACCTCTTCATCCTTGCGTTTGCTTTGTGACTTGCATAATTTTCTACTGTTAATCCACTGCAAAAAGCCTTGGAAATTGTCAGCTCTAGTTCACAAGCCGAATAATTAGCACAAAATTGCGCTTCATATTTTTGGCTCAGTGAAGGTCATTCCATCGACTGCCAGGAAGACGTATTTTGGGCTGCTTCATGCTAATGACAGAGTAGTTTAATTAGGAATACCTGGACATACTGTTTACATTACTGGGAGTCTTAAGCAGAGAGAAATATAGATAGAGAACGACAGTTCCAGATTTAACCTCTCGCATATATAAAGGATTGATACTATCAGTCACTTATGGGTTATAAAGTTGGACTGAAAAGGAGTGTGAGTGAGCAGAAAAACAGATGCTAAGTCTCTACAGCAATGAAGATGGGATACAAACAGACAGTTCAGAGGAGCAGTGACCATCGAAACAGCAATAACAATCTATCTCCTTCCCCATTTGAATTTTAGTATATATGTGGCAACGTCACGGTCCTAGAATAAGTGTATGAAAAAAAAAAATAATACTAATCACCGTGTGAACCGCTTAGGCACATTTATTCATCTGTGCATTTATTTTTGCAGTGCGACTTAGCCTCATCTGTGTCAGACATCCCAGGGAGAAAGAAATTCTTTTAGACAGCTATGTAAAATATGGTCATAATTGTTCCTTCATGTAATACGAGGAATAAATATTGCAAAAGTTTTTTTTTTTATAGCCTAACTAGCATATTAGATGTGCCAGTGAGTATGATATCTCTTTAGTCTCCTCAAGCTGATGCCAATAAATTCTATTTGGCTGAGAGTGAGTCATACAAGCCTGAGGGAACAATATTGTGCGCATTAATCTTCCATGGTCGAGACAAGTCTGCATTCCCATTCCATCTAAAGCAAGACGGTTATTCTCAGCTGTGAGATCATTATAGGTGCCAAAGAGTAACACAATGCTTTGAAGGTCTCAAGGCTGGCATTGTAAGCATTCTGGTGTACCTTACCATCTTTTAAAAAGCTTGTGCTCATTTTATGTTCATTAGACTCTTGGAAGCTACAATGTTTCAGCGATATTATTGCATACCTCTGAATCTTTGACCGTGCCAAAAATATAGATCGAAACTCAGATATGGTGGTTCTTTATTGAGGGGGCTGGTATACTAAATTTCCATAAGGAATGACATTGGTGGAATCTGAAGCGCATTTGACTAGCAAATGAGAATATCAAGTCTGCCTGTCGTGCCGGCCATGAGACTGGGCTCTCCGTTGCTTGAAGTAAATTTGGAAATTGAATTTTATGTTCGATGGTTGCGTCTTAGTCTGTGTGATGATTGAGGCAGCAACATCTGAGATCATACATTAATGACTGTTGTAGCAGAGGCGCATTTAAGTTTTTCTTTCATTTTTTTTCTCAATTCACAAGAGAGTACACCCTTCAAGCCGAAGAAAGTTTTCCATACGTAACCTCTGGGCAGGACCAAAGTATTATTATGAATCATGAAAATCAAACTTAAAGACTTCGAACGAATTCAAGACTGCCGATCGCTACAGTGGATGCGCATAAAATTAATATCAATAAATAATGCGGTCAGTTACAAGGTATACTTCCCTATAAAAGCTAATTATCATTCAGTCTTTTAACTCCCTGTCTGTCTGTCTGTCTGTCTCAACTTATTTACATGACACCTTGAGAGTGAAGTGATGCTACTGGCCGCAGCGAATAGTAAAACGAACAAGGTTATTGTACTGAGAGAGAGAGAGAGAGAGAGAGAGAGAGAGAGAGAGATCGCCTTTGTGGTATACTTGTTAGCGTGTCTTTGAAAATGTGATATGAGAGTCTGATGAGAATTGTGTGTGTGTGTGTGTGTGTGTGTGTGTGTGTGTGTGTGTGTGTGTGTGTGTGTGTGTGTGCGTGTGTGTGCGTGTGTGTGTGTGTGTGTGTGTGTGTGTGTGTGTGTGTGTGTGTGTGTGTGTGTGTGTGTGTGTGTGTGTGTGTGTGTGTGTGTGTGTGTGTGTGTGTGTGTGTGTGTGTGTGTGTGTGTGTGTGTGTGTGTGTGCATAATTCACATAAGTACAAGTTCCCATAAGTACGTGAATGCGTGTGCCTTTAATAAAAAAAAAAGTAGACTCAAGTGTTTAGTACGCTCAGAGGGTGTGCCATTCAGATAAAATTGATCAAAAAGAATGGTGAGCTGACGATAGTTTATTTTGAGAAGAGTTTCTGTAGCGCTCGGATTTCGGACATTAATAAATCATCTGGTGTTGGGCGGAACAAAACAGAAACAGTTAAATTGAGGTGCAGAGGGTTATTGAGTAACAGCACATAGGAGGGAAGAAATGTATGCATATACGCTTTGGAATGAAATGTGATTTACAGTATCAAAGGGAGAAGGAAACCGAGAAGAAACGTTTTTATCTTCGCATCAGAGAAATAATTTGGACTGAAACTAACTTAGGCATTGCAACTTGTGGAAGAATTTCACCCACCCACTGAAATGGTGCTTAACGTGGAGAACAAACACGTTAGTCCCTACATGGGCCCTCTTCAGCCAGGAATAGGGACATAACACAGGCCTGTATATATAACGTGGTGAGGTGAGGGTGGAGCTGAGAGATAGATATGGAAAAACGAGGGTGGGAGAGAAGCAGCTATATGAATAGATATGGGAAAACGAGGGTGGGAGAGAAGCGGCTATATTAAGAAGTATGATACTTCTGAATTTTCTGTTACATTTCAGTGTTTTAATTATATTGTAATACTGCTGTACTGTAATCACATTTCTAAGAGGTTATAGACGTAAATGAGCGGAGGGACCTGGACATAGTTACCAAGGTAAATGGATCAGTGTACGGTTCTTTTGCACTCAGAAAACTATATGTAATAAGGTTCTTTAATACTTTGACAGTGCCCTCAATCCTTTAACTATTCACAGGCAACACAGGGAGGGGTGGGCAGGGCTTAAGTGTCACGTTGAAATGATGCTGCTAAAGGTTTCTCAGCGATATTTATTCCTTTGCTCCTTCCACTGGAATTCACTGCCTGATCATCTTATTCTTCCTTTCTTTCCTCATTCTTTTTCAAACTGCAGGCCACCCTTCCCGAACATTTAAATTCTTTCCTTCTGACACACTTCTCCTACTCTAAAACACATATATATATCTATGTCTTCCCATCCCTGGCTCACTTTAGGTATATTGGAAAGAAAAATTCGTCTCTAGGGCAAGGCAGAACGTAGAAAAATCTGGCCATCATACCCAGGGCTTTGATCGCGTTTGTTTGAAGTGCTTTTCTCGGAACGTCAGAGAGATAGTGTAAATACGGAGGTAGATGGAATATTGCTCGCTGCTCTTTCCCCCCTCTCACGTCATATTTCCTGCGTTTGTGTCATTGTGTCTCTCTGTCCAAACATTTTCTATCTCTCCTCTTTTCTTTTATTTCCTGCTGATGTTAGTTTATGAAAGACCCCACATTGTGGAGCAATTAATGGAAGCTGTCGGTGTCCCACCATCCACTTATTTTATGTAGTGCTACTGTACCTTCAGGTGACGTACTGAAAAGCCAAGTGGTGTAATATACTATAAGATACATGCAAACGTGCATACACATACATACATACATACATACATACATACATTCACACATTCATATATCTTTAATGCAAGGAAAAAAAGAACAAACCTGAAAGGTTGAGAAAGAAAGAAAAATTCTCTTTCAGGGGAAAACTGAATAAAAGAGCAAAATTCAAGATATGTTCTCTTCAAAACTTGTGGATGCATTACATTTAAAATCCTGGAGATCTTAGGCAAAGTTAAATGCAAAGTGATGAAGACAGTTCACAAGTTCTCATGTTACACAGATGAAAGGACTTAGTTTATCAGTTAACTCTTGTATTAATGGTCAGGAATGAGGCTAAGTGTGATATCTGTCAAACGGATGCTGCGCGCCCACCCTAATGGAGAAAGAATGGAAGCATTCCGTAGAGCTCAAAAGAGCAGTGATGATCAAAACACTGACAGCATGGGGATAATGGTGCAACACTGCGACGAAGAAAACAGGTGGAAAGGAGTCAGTATGCAGAAAGAATTTGATAATGAGAAAAAACTTTCAACTCTCCCTGTTTACAAGAGGTGTACAGTTAATGATGAGGCCTCCCCCCACACACCCACACCCAAACTCACACCCACCCACAAGCACGCCGGCCCGCACGCGCGCACACACACACACACACACACACACACACACACACACACACACACACACACACACACACACACACACACACACACACACACACACACACACACACACACACACACACACACACACACACACACACACACACACACATGCACAAGGATACGCAGACACAGACAAACAAACGCGCGCACACGCACACGCACAAGCACAAACACAAGCACAAGCACAGAACATGCACATGCACACGCACACGCACACAGTACACACGAATACAAGCAAAACACAAACACACAAAAATACACGAACAAAAGAGATGCAAACACAAACATACCACACAAGCACCAACGACACAAGCACAAACACAACACACAAGTACAAACACAACACACAAGCACAAACACAACACACAAGCACAAACACAACACACAAGTACAAACACAACACACAAGTACAAACACAACACACAAGCACAAACACAACACACAAGCACAAACACAACACAAGCACAAACAACACATATGCACAAACACAACACACAAGCACAAACACAACACACAAGCACAAACAACACGTATGCACAAACACAACACACAAGTGCAAACAGCAGCAAGGCTTCTCTTATTCCACTCATCAACATGGCTTCTTTTACCCCAGTCAGCAACAAGGCTTCCTTTGTTCCATTCAGAAATAATAAAGTCAGAAACCAGGTGTGCCAGTATCTAGTCTAGTAACTACTGAAGTATCTGTTGTGATGAAAGATGTTAAATAATGCAGTCCTCTATCGTCTCTTCATCTCATGTGAATTACATCACTTTCCCATCTTCACTACTTACCCATCTACACCAATTTCCAACCTACTTACCCTCCCACCTATGCCACCCACACACCTGTATGACCGCCTCACCTACACCGCCCTCCCATCTGCCTCACTTTTCCAGCTACGCCACTCTCTCACCTACACAACCCTTTTACCTGCATTATCTCCCGTCTCCACCACCTACCCACTTACACCACCCACACATTTACTGTACACCATCCTTCCACGTACGTCCCCCCAGCTACACCAATTTCCCAGCTACACCAATACCAACCTTCCAGTTACACCTACTTCTCACTTATCTCACTTCCCCAGCAATACCACCCTCCCACCTACATTACCCTCCTACCTATACCACCCACCCACCTACACCAGCCTCCCAACAAAGCCATCAGCGCACCTACATCACTGATTTACATCACCCTCTCAAAAACACAACCCTCTCACATACCGCCCACCCGCCTAGACCGACACCAACCTCACCCTTCCACCCACAACAAAGTACATATACATCATCCACCCTTATCATGCTGTGAGTAATCTTAGTATACGCAGGGGGAGGAGGGTGTTCTAGTGTATGAAAAATATATATATATCAACTGACACGTTTTGTCTAAATCTCATTGAGGTTGAAGGTATAACTCCGTGCAAAAATTTGTTTCCACGGTAAAAAAAAAAAAAAAAAAAAGACAAGCAGTTACACACACACACACACACACACACACACACACACACACACACACACACACACACACACACACACACAACGCTTACGGAGAAATTATTCGATACGCCACCTCAGAAAAAGTTTACTGTTTGACTCGCGATGCAGAAATAAAATGTGAGCATACCTGGCAGATAAAAGAGAGGAAATTCTGACATCTTAACAATGATATCAAAACAAGACTGATTCTTTCTCTCTCTCTCTCCCCCCCCCAAAAAAAAAAAGTTCATCCCCAACGCCACCTCCAAGATAAAATTTACACACGGACACGCGACGTAGAGCTAAAATGTCCAATCCCTGACGTTAATTAGATTTTGGCGAGATGGAGGCTGTCGCGACTGTCGATGAGGCGGTATTGGACGCATAGTTCTCCCGCGGCTCCCAGAGTTTTACGCAGAAAATTACACATCGATTATCGGAAGAAAAGTGGGTGACGATGGGGATGATGGCTTGGCGATGCTTCTTTTATTCCAGCTACAACTAAATGATCTTACTGAGATTGGGGAAATCCTTTCATAGTGAATGTTCGTCCTATACAATTTTTACTGTAACTTGATCTAAAACTATCATATATCCATCTTGAATGATGAATTGTAACAGGAGATTAATATTATCGTGCCAGTCACGAGGAAGTGCTATGTAAAGGATATGGAGTCGTACCGATGTTTTTCTACCGTGCTACTCTGTGAAAAAAAGCTCCTCAAGGCCGTAAATCTGGACCAAGTTGGAGTAAACTGAGTATACTGATGTATTGTTATTGAGGTGAATGAATAAAAATGTAATGTCTGGTCATTAATTCCCCCGCAATAACGGACTTTCTGTTACTCCTTATTACTCTTTATCATTCTCAGGCCAGTTGAAGATTGTCAGGATCGTCGATGAGGAGGGCACTGGATACATAATTCTCCCCCGGATCCAAGGGATGCACAGACAAGAGACATAAGTATCTTCAAAATAATTGATGAATACAAAACGGAAAGCTCCAACCATCGAAAAAAAACACACACTAGTAGAGATATGTGTTTCACTGTATTTCGACAGTTCTAAATTTCCTTCAGATGGAACTGGGATGACAGTAGTTTCTTCGACTTTACATCGATAGGAGTTATTCATGAGAAGTGGGCGACAAGGGCGATATGTGACAATATTACTTATATTTTCGTTTCCGGGAGCCCCATTGAAGTGGATGGTGATGATGATGAGAGGGGTGGTATTGTTGCTGAGGTATGAGACTATGATTGGCTTTCATTTGGTTATCAATCCTTTCGTGAGTGGGACAACTCTTATATCCTATTTCAGACAAAGCCAGGCGATTTCACTGAGCTACAAATGAACATTGGAGAAAATATTATAGTAATACTGGTGCCCTTAGGTTTATTTTGGATATCTCAATAGGAGTTTTACTGTACGTTGGAAGATTAGGGGTTTTGCACGCCCTGGGAAAGAGTTTTATGCGTTATTATGTATCCATATGAACGGTGGGTATTAGAGGTGAGACAGTATGTGTGTGTGTGTGTGTGTGTGTGTGTGTGTGTGTGTGTGTGTGTGTGTGTGTGTGTGTGTGTGTGTGTGTGTGTGTGTGTGTGTGTGTGAAGCCAGTTGTTGAACGTAGGAGGACTACTGGGCCCTGGGGGACGATCTGTCTAATCCCCATAGAAGACGACTTCAGAAACTGAAGGCGCATTGGTTCAAGAGCAATGTGCTTAGCTTGATCAATAATTGGTTTAAAGGACGTAAACAGAAAGTCGTAATAAATGGTTCAGAGTCAGACTGGATTGATGTTACAAGAGGAGTGCCACGGAGGTGTGATTGGGTCCTATTCTGTTTTTAATATATATATAAATGATATTGATGATGGTTTATTTTGTCAAATATCCAAATTTCCTGGTGATACTAAAGTTGTAAAAAGAACAGTAACATCTTTACAGAGACAGGTAATTCAGAGTGAACTTGATCGATTGTTTAATTGGGTCCAAACATGGTACATGGATTTTGAAAGTAAATGCAAAGTACTAAACATTGGATATAGAAGTGAAAAAGTCAAATACACTAGGAACATTATTCAACTAGATAATGCTAGTTATGAAAAAGTCTTAGGAATTGTAGTAACAACTGATCTTACTGTAAACTAAGTAAACAGTTTACAGAGGCTGTTAAGAAATCAACAAAGTGATCAGATTCACGGGTACAGCATTCGAATATTAATAAGAAAATCTCATTCTCATCGTATATAAATCTCTAGTAGGACCACACTTCGAATACTGTGTTCAGTTTTGGTGGCCTTTTTTAGTAAAGTTATAGAGAAACCTGAGAATGTGCAATGAAGGGTGGTAAATATGATACCTAAATTAAGAAATAAACTACACTAGGAGCGTTTAGAAGCCCTGAATATCTTTACCTTAATTAAACACAAGTTACTAGAAGAATTAATTCAGACATTCAAAATATTCAAAGGACATGATTGTATGGTTATCAATAATAAATATTTCACAGTTGATCGCTCATAATATTATGCTAGACGTAATCGTTTTCGTTTTTGAAGTCTCCAACATTTTTGCATGCTTTGGCCTTGGTCACCTAATGGTGGCCCTCCATGCTGCTCGATCTCTAGCAGCTTCCCTGTTTAATCCCTTAACCCTGAGACCACACTAAATGACGTCGTCCCAGGTCTTTTTCGGTCTACCTCTCACTACCCTATCCGCAACATTAACACTTCTCACTATCTGCACCCAATCATCCCTCATCCTCTTCACATGCCCAAACTATCTCATCTACTTCTCCACATCACAACACCAATACACTCCAGTCCCATCCTACCTCTCAAACTTCCATCGTAAACCTCCCCCCCCCCATGCCTTGCACTCAAGGACGCACTGCACATCCACTTAATCATTGCCTTTTC
Organism: Coenobita brevimanus; assembly: GCF_032717465.1. Taxonomy (NCBI): domain Eukaryota; kingdom Metazoa; phylum Arthropoda; class Malacostraca; order Decapoda; family Coenobitidae; genus Coenobita; species Coenobita brevimanus. The sequence continues at coordinate 40,610,980 of NC_137021.1, read as the reverse complement.
TGTGCGTGTGAGCCTGCGAATATCCTCTTCCTTTACTGCCAAGATCTCTTTCCCATATAGCATTACACTCCTAACACACGCTGCATACAAAGATCCTTTATCACGGAGGAAGAGCCCTCTCAGTGTCAAGAGGAGCAACAGCTTACAGAACTTCTAACCACATAAAATTTTCGGCAAACAATTTGTCACACAAACTATGCATTTTTTCTTTAACAGAGTTGCAATATATGAAACAATCTGTCCTCCAGTGTAGTAAACTGTGATACAGTTCTGATCTTTAAAAATGGCTTGGATAAGTATCTGTCCTTTAACCCACAGCTAAGGATGTTCACTCTCGAGTAATACATTTCTATAGTGTGTATAACTTTTTTATTGTATTTTCTAAGAGCCGGGATGATACAACCTGCAGAGCAACATTGATAAATATTGTTGATTGATTTAACGTTACTTTCCTTTTCAGGTAGAAGGCGTAGAATAATAATTTCTTTCCCTCTTTCGTATGAAATTTACATGACAACTTTTCTGCCCTGTATGATGGTCCTTGTCACTTTTTTCTGCTGCCTTCGGCTGAAGGGTTTGGTGGGTGGGAGGGATCTTTCCTGCTTTTTAAACCTTGTCTTTAACTAATAGAACAGTTTTGTTATTTATATCCTTCTCTATACCAAACAGCTGCGAAAGGACCAACAGGTCTGTTGCTGTTTGCTTTCGTTTGTACTTCTTTGTACTCCTTCATGCCCAGAGTCAAATAAATCAACTCTCCTCCTCTTACTGGCTCCATTCGACCTCTTTCCTCTTCGCACTGTTACATATTTATCTCTTTTCTGTCGCTACTGCAATGATCACTGCTCCTCTGAGTTGTCTGTTTGCATCCCTCCACCACTACGGCGGGCTCGAAGCACCCGTCTAGCAACAAACCCCCATCCCTTTTCTGTCCACCTCTGTAATGCACGAGAGCCGTTACTCCCAATCCCTCATGTGTACAACAGGTCAGCTCTAGAACGAACTTCCTTTGCCTGTATTTCCTATTGCCTATGGCCTCCAGTCTTTCAGTCACAGTATGACCAGGCGGCTGGAAATGAACAGATCTTGAATATGGCTCTTTTATTTATTTATTTTTTTTTCTTGGAGGGGACAGTCTTACATGCTTCTGGCCTTTGGTATTTTCTTCCTTGCATTGAAAAAAAAAGTAAGGATTAAGTGCAATAACTTTTGGGGGGAGGGCAGTAATATTATTTTTGCTTCAGACTATTTTATGCACCGAAAGGAGGATCTGTCTTTACTGAAGGTATTATAACCATTTTGCAATCCATTTATTACAATGAAATGTTTTATTGTAATCGTGTCACCAGACTAGTTTATTCATCACTGATAGAATCTCTAGTGCTGAAAGAAATACGAGCTCTAATCAATTAATTTACTGTAGTATTACCTGCTGGTGACTCAACTGATACCCTGCACGATTTCTTACACTCTTAGATACTATTATCGCATGAAGGGCTGCAACCATATTGACCTATCCGTAGCGTAGAGAAGAAAGAGTATTGCCCTCGTTATCTCTGCTCCCACAACATGCGAAAAGGGAATAGGTGGTGGGGAACATGGTTAGGTTGCCCTCAATATCCCGCCTGGCAAACATAAAGTCTTTGATCTAAGTCATGTGCAATTTCGGGCCAAAGAGAAATAGCCAGGTTCATATGGCTGTGTAGAATGTGAGAGGTGTGAATGATAAATATAAAATAATGGATGTAATGAATGTGGTTATGGATCTTAAAGTATAATGTAGTACCGATATGCGAAACCAAGATGAGAGAGAGTTAAGTGGATTAATGGGGAGGTGTAAAGTGTATAGGTTAGGCATGAGCACTTGTGGGCGAATAAATAGTTATTTGCTTTATTGTCGATAAATGATAGACTGACTGGAGTGAAAGATTATACAGGCAGCGTTCGAGCTGCATTTATATGATTAAGTTTAGTATGGTAAAAGTCGTACTAATCAATGCGTGTACACCTTGTACTGACAGGTGAGCAACAGGATACAACAGATTGTCAGTCCTATCCGGAAACTAATGAGTCTATCCTTCGTTTTCTACCTACTTCTAAGGTTTATAGAACCCTAACAGGTCTGTCCATGGGATGGAGAAAGTGGGAGGTATAGTTCTTGGTCGAGTTTCTTTTTCACTATTTGTATGTTAGCAACATTACGGAAACACGGCTGTACGAAACTACATTGAAACTCTCAGGATATGTGGGCACTTGTCCCAAAAGAAAGTGATTTAATTTTGGAGGAAATCGAGTGAACGTGAAAGGTCACAATCAAGGTCAAGGATTTTCAGAGAGCTATAACTTGAAACCGGTTCAAAATAGAGATATTTACCATTATCATCATTAAAGAACTCCCATATGGGCTTTTATTTGGCACCAAGATTTTTGACCTTGAGTTACCTTGGAAGGTCAAACTTAAGGTCACGGATATTCAGGGAGTTAAAACTCGAAACTCGTTGCAGATAAATAATTACTGTTATCTATATAAAAGAAGTCCCAGGTGGACTTTTAATTGAGGCCATGATCTTTGATCTTGTGATCGTGAAAGGTCAAACTCAAGTTCATGCTTATTCAGGGGGCTACATCTCGAAACTTGGTGAGGATTGATAATTATTATCGACATATAGGAAGTCCCATAGCGGTTTTTAATTGGTACCTTGACCTTTGACCTTTAGTGATCTTGAAAGGTCAAATGCAAGGTCACTGATATTCAGGGGACTATAACTCGAAACTGGTTGAAGATAGAGATATTTACTGTTATAAAGATATAGGAAGTCTCATATGGGCTTTCATTTGCCACAGTGACCTTCGAACATCAGTGACCTTTAAAAGGTCAAATGCAAGAGCACAGATTTTCAAAGGGCTACAACTTGAAAACGGTCGAAAATAAAATAACTGCTTTCGAGAAAGATTTATTGTGCCTGGTAGGCTGCCACATGTTGCTATATGTATTCTGTTCCTTGTCACATGCTCCTCAGAACCAGAGCACAAAACAGAAACATTGTGTTGTCAAGTTGTGGGGTTGGTAAAAAATGGAAAGTAGTACACAATGTGCTTGTTAAATGATCAGGTAATGACAGCTAAGACTGACATTCTGTATTATATTTATCAGCGTGCATTAAATTTCAAAGATATCATGATACATAAGTTTTCCCTGACCATTCCCATACACATCCTGTCAACACAAGGAAACAGGATACGGCTGATACCATGGCTTATGTACCATACTGAAAGAATCATACACTGATTCTTACAACATTTCAGTAGTTTGTACACCAATTTACCAATGAACTATACAGTGTAATATGTTTCGAAAAAAAAAGAGAGAATTGAGTTTTACTGGATGAGAGAGAGAGAGCGGGAGGGGGGGGTGTAGCATCATCAGTCTCAGTTCCCAGTCCGCGCGTAAGCAGGTCTGTTAAGTCTGTCGCACATAAGCGACTCAAGGGCCAACCGCAGCACGACTCAAGGTCGTGTCTTAGTTGGCTCCCACGCCTCCCTACTGGCCCCGAATCTGCTCTGCTCATGACTGCCTAACGACCGCGTCAGGACTGCCTCACGAGCAGTCATGACGTCATCAAGAACACGACAAGATCACAAGGCGACCGAGAGGCGACGGAGCTACGAGTCCTCAAATTTGAAATTTAATAAATTTTTGTCAGCCCCGACCGTGACACGACCGCACCTGAAAGCAAGACGACTTTGTGATGCTTTTGGAGAATGCACCCCGACCCCCCAGGACATCCCCAAGATCCCCCCACGACCAACCTATGGGGCGGGGCATCACACCTGAACCACAAATGACACCCAGCGTGGGGCGGGGCATCATACCTAGACCACCAATGACACCCAACATGGAGCGGGGCATCACACCTAGACCACCAATGACACCCAGTGTGGGGTGGGGCATCACACCTAGACCACCAATGACACCCAGTGTGGGGCGGGGCATCACACCTAGACCACCAATGGCACCCAGTGTGGGGCAGGGCATTACACCTAGACCACCAATGACACAAGGTGTGGGGCGGGGCATCACACCTAGACCACCAATGACATCCAGTGTGGGGCGGGGCATCACACCTAGACCACCAATGGCACCCAGTGTGGGGCAGGGCATCACACCTAGACCACCAATGACACAAGGTGTGGGGCGGGGCATCACACCTAGACCACTAATGACACCCAGTGTGGGGTGGGACATCACACCTAGACCACCAATGACACACAGAGCATCACCATGGACCTCTCCTGTATCTAGTCGGTTGATGAGGAACACACAGTCATAACGGTTTTTTTGTTGGCAACAGCATCACGACACACAACAACCGCATCACAATGCATCCAATTGGGTTAAGACTGCTTCACGACCGACATACGACACTCCCGACTGCAACGCAACTGTGACACAACTTTTGGCAGATCATGAGGCGACCACTCTTTTTAAAGCCTCTGTCACACGCAAACAACTCAAGGGCCGCCCCAAGGTGCAACTCAAGGTCATAAAACATTTTTTCGTCGATCATCCCTTGATTCGCCGACAAAGCCCAGACTCTTTAGGGCACTCGTGAGCCACTGGGACAACTTGTCGGGCCTCACGACTTGTCAAAAGTCGTGTCACAATTGTGCCACAGTTGGGAGTGTCGTAAGTCGGTCGTGAAGCAGTCTTAGCTCAATTGGATGTGCTGTGATGCGGTCACTGCGTGTTGTGATGCTGTCGCTGACAAAAATAATGTTATGACTGCATGTCCCTCATCAACTGACTAGACACAGGAGAGGTCCATGGTGATGTGCTGGGTGTCATTGGTGATCTAGGTGTGATGCCCTGTCCCACACTGGGTGTCACTGGTGGTTCAGGTGTGATGCCCCACTCCACACTGGATGTCATTGGTGGTCTAGGTGTGATGCCCCACTCCACACTGGATGTCATTGGTGGTCTAGGTTTGATGCCCTGCCCCTCGCTGGGTGTCATTGGTGGTCTAGGTGTGATGCCCCCCCTATGGGTCGGTCGAGGGGGGGACGTGGAGGTGTTGGGGGGTGGTCGGGGAGCATTCCCCAAATGCGTCACGCAGTCGTCTTGTGTTTGTGGGCGGTCGTGTCACGGTCGTGGCTGACAAAAATTCATTAAATTTCAAATCTGAAGACTCATAGCTCTGTTGCCTCGTGGACACTTCATGATCTTGTTGCGTTCTTGAGGACGTCATGACCGTTCATGAGCAGAGCAGATACGGGGCCAGTCGGGAGGCTTGGGAGCCAACTCGGACACGACCTTGAGTCCTGCCAAGGTCAGCCCTTGAGTCGCGTATGTGTGACAGGGGCTTTAACGTGTGTGTTAAAAAATCGTGAGGCACGACGAGTTGTCCCAGCAGCTCATGAGCGCCCTAAAGAGTCCGGGCTTGGTCAGCGAATCAAGGGACGATCAATGAAAAAATGCGTTATGACCTGAGTTGCGCCGCGGTCGGCCCTTGAGTCGTTTGTGTGTGACAGGGGCTTTACCGCTCTTTAGACTTTGCTGCTTCTCACTGTCCATCACAACCGTCACTATAACAATCATGATATGATGCTTTAGCTAAAGTGAGCTGATTAAATTTTGTCTGCTATTTCTGACTGGGACAAATGACACATCGTTCTCTTTAATACCTTAAAAATCAATTCTTCCGTCATTCCTCCATCATTCAACTTGACAAATTATCTTATGACTATCTTCTTATCTTTAACAACAATACAATTCAGTTTCTAATTCTTCAGCACCCTTGGTGCCTCGTTTCTCGTGGTGTATCTTGGCAAGACCACTTTAACAAAATCAGCTTCAAATACGATAGGCCTAGGTGTGCTGAACTCAACTCATGGTTTCGTTGAACGAAGTACCTTAAAATGAATGGGTCCTGATTTTAGCTTTACTTGAACTTTCTTTGCAAAGGACAAGGTTTGAAGGTATTCAACTAGTTTCCTTCTCAGCCGCTCTCACTTTCACACTTGTACCTATGCACACTATCACTTTCCCCCCTCCCCTAATACAGACTTTATTATTAGGCTTGGGAGAGATATTTACTTGTGTAAAGGTCATTTGTAATTATCAACGAGGAGAATGTACAGTTGGGGATTAAAATTCACGTATTATTTCATTTCGTCTATAACACACTTGGTGACGCATCATATTAGAGAGACTCATCCGGGTACAGCAGCTCTCAAAACTAATTTTAAAATAATGTGCTGTACAACCTGACATAATGGACGATACCGTATGACACGTGCTGCGTGAGGAGGCAACAAATGTTAGGCCTGCACCTACTATGAAGTTGTGCCATTCACGCAGCGAAACAGAAGACCACAAAACCTTCCGACACTGAAATATCGCACACATGGTATAGATAAATAATGGTGCGTGGTTAAAATAGCCCGACAGGCAGGTCCTATATTATTAACCTTCTCACTGTTGACCCATTTGTGGTTGTGATAACGAAACAATTGTGATGGATATTTCTCTCACGTTGTTTCATGACCTGTGGTGTCACTCATATGCGCACTTGACAACTCAGCACATCATTGTTAGTAAGATGCATGTGGCACGGTATAATGTGCCGTAATGGGTTATCTTTAACACAGAGGTATTATGGAACGGTTATCATTTACGTGCAGAAGGATGTTTGCAGCCATATGGTGGCTTTGATTTGCTCATTAACAATATCGCCTACGACGGTTGACCACGACTAAGAACCGTCCCGAAACAGGTGATCAAGCAGCATGTTTCATACTGTTCATTATGCCATCCTTCGCACCAGACATGAAAGATAGTTTGGGGAGTTACTGTACCTAGAATATCACAGTTTATAAATATTAGTGAGGAAAAAATGTTAGAAGTACAAAAGGCGGTGTATCAGGTGAACTTTTGTCCCTTACTCTACCCAGTTCTATGAGGGAGGCAAAAGGCCCATTTTTTTCTTTTCTGTCCCCGTCGAGAACTTTTAATTACGCTTTTTCGCCTCGAGAGTGATGATCATGATGAAGAGGAGGAGGAAAAGAGCGACGACGATGATGATAATGATTGCGACGATGATGACATCGATAATACTGATGACAATAGTAATAATGATAAAACTAATAATAATGATGTAAATCGAGGTGACGGAGCACAAGCTTTGTAAATGTATGCTCCATCAAAAATATCTATAGACCGATGATCGATGATTGTTATTTGCATTTTCCTAATTTTCTGAATTAGTATTTCATTTATTATATTATGTATACCTCCTTCTTCACTGCTTGTTGAGAAAAATTGTTTCCACCCGAAAAACGAGATATTTCGTGCAAAATATTTTCAAAAGTTTCGTCCATTGTTTCAAAGCAGAAGGGCGGAATATTTTAAAGACTTTTTTTTTTTTTTCTGAATGTACCCTACGTACCTGGTCTTGTTCAATCAATAAACAATTTCTCTCTCATTTTCACATCAGAAAAAAAACTTTAATTTTCTATTGGTTGCATCGAAGATATTTATGATGATGGGGAGGACAATGACGGCCTTGATGATAATGGTGATGATGATGACTGATGTTCATCGCGAAAATGAGGAGACTGATGAAGATGATAAGTTGAAGGGACGATGATACTGATGAATACGAAGAGGACGACGAAGATGACTATAAGAAGGACGATGATGATGATATTTATAATCATAATGATGAGAAGATAACAATGATGATGAAGGTGTCGGAGTACATCTGAGTCCACCCTAGTGTGATCCTGCCAAGACTGCCAGTCGTGTCTTATCCTTAGGTGTGAACCCTGGACCATGACCTAGACCCCGAAAAAAGATTCGCTGATCCTCAACCCTGCCACCAAGTTTGGTACAAAGCAGATGAAAACTGCTTTAGTTATATTGTTTACACAGACA
>NC_137021.1:40505547-40598047 GCF_032717465.1 Coenobita brevimanus | reverse complement strand
TTTTTTTTTATCTACTTCAAAGGAAATATTTTCATGAATCTACGCACTCCCTGGCAAAATATTTGTAAAACTGCTGAAAATTCATTCACGAAGGATCAACAACACGCAGTTAAAATCCTCTTCGAATTTGTAGTGGTTTGGTTCAAATATTTCAGCAGAAACTCAATGATATATTGCAGAACATACGGTTATTGGACCCACAGCTACACAGACTAACCCACCCACTAACACACGCCTCGTTTTGTATACCACCTTTGATTTCTGGAATACATTTACAGCATGGACAAATAAAGCAATACAGCTGCCGGTGGGCACGATTAGCAGGTAAAGGCAAATAATAGTAAAAATAATAACACAAAGCAAGCACACATAAAAGCAAAGAGAAAAAAGGACACACACACACACACACACACACACACACACACACACACACACACACACACACACACACACACACAATTTACCTGGCTACTGATAGGTGTTTGTTCGAGTCATCTCCCTTCCCCGCTTCTCTACTGTCTCCTCCCTTTTCCCCTAATATTCACTGATACCCTCCATATGCGCCCTCTTCACCCAGGGCATCAAAGCCACTCGGAAACATCCATTAAGACCGGTAATTGACTTCGTTACTGCGGGGTCCGGAGGTAAACCCATCAGTAAAAGTTCACCGCCAATCCTTTGCTATCAGTGTGTCCTGCTTTCCATATATCTCATTCCTCAATAAACGACAGAGAGTATCCTTCCTCCTTTCCGACAGTCCTCTGGACTGTGTCCTACCTTTCATATATATATTTCTCATTCCTCCTTAAACGATAGAGTATCTTTCTCTCTCGCCGCCAATCCTTTGCGTGCACTATGTCCTGCCTTCCATATCTCTCACTCCTCCATAAACGACAGAATATCCATTTTTCCCATGCTCCTTTATTCTTTGCTTCATGCTGCTATTGCATAGTAAGAGATCATGTAACATCTTCCATTCCTGCAGCCGGAGAAGAATTGCCGACAAACTACTGCTCATATTTTTACCATTTCTACCTCCATACTACCCTCTTCTCTCTCTCAGCAGCTTTTGTGAACGACTCTTGATGCCTGTTGACTAGAGGGGCTGGTGGAGCACTGGTTAGCATGTTCAGCACGCAGCTGGAAGAATATGAGTTTAATTCAACGGACCACTAAATCTAAGTAAAAAAAAAAAAATCCCTTTATCTATACTCTCTCTGCAGCACAATTAGGGATCCGGAAATAACACTGAATGTTGAGGGTCATACTCTTACGGAGGATAAGAGTTTGTGAAAACCGATTCTGTCCCAATCACCCTCGTGCCGTCGGTAAGCATTAGTCCTCAGCATTCACAACTGAAGAGTCCATTCTAATTCCCCTTTAGAAAATCAAATTAAGTATAGTCATCCTGGAAAGGATTCAAGAGAGATTATTCTCGCCATATAACAAAAGGCAAAGTAAAATCTACAAACTCTTCACACATATACACCATAAAATTACTGCTTTAAGTGTTGATTTTTTTTTTTTTATATACGAGATACAAATACAAAAACTTCACATTCGTATGGCGAATGACACTCAAACACATCGCAGGTTGGTGCATTTGGGCTTAATTTTACCAATTCCTATTTATATTGTATGTTTCCACTGGTGTCTTTATTCGTCCCCCATCTTCAGTTTTTTTTTTTTTTTCACTTATCCTCAGTTCAAAGCAATTCATCTGGCCTCACAGCAGTTTCATCCACGTTACAAATATCAACTCCCCACATGCCACTCCTCTCCAACCTCCCTCTCACCTCGTTACCGCTTTACTATGATTATTTTTCTATTTAATCTTTCTATAATCAGGCGATTTTGTTAAATTAAGGAGAGCCCCTTGGTAATGATGGGGCCACAGAGGGCAGTATCTATCCCATGTGGCTTCAAAAGCTTATTCTATGGTGAATAAAGCCGTCTGGAGTTAGCAAGAATGAAATATGTCACCGGAGTTAAGACGTTACAAAATTTAGTACAATAGCCAAGTATCATTTTTCATTTAATACCTTTCCATTATTTTCCTTTTAAATTGGTGACGACATTTATAGATTTATTACAAACTTTTATAACCGGAGGCCACTTAATACACACACACACACACACACACACACACACACACATATATATATATATATATATATATATATATATATACAGGGTGTAACGCGACGTATGACAAAAACTTACACCAATGATCTATCATGTAATTCTGAGTATATTTTGTTCTATAAACATATGCTCTCTAAGACCCCAGTTCAGCACCCAGCATTCGGCTGTTTTGTTTTAAAGCTCGTCTCTTGCATGTGCCATTGGGTGAGAGCTTCGCAGGGCGACGGGAGACGAGTATTATTAGCTTATACTGTACTATACATAAAAATCCCATATCCTATCAGTACACACGAGTTTTAAGAAGAAACTTTACGTAGTCTATTGATTCTTTAACATCAAGTCATGCATTCATGCAATTCTTCTGTACATATCGACTGTAATTAAGGATTAAATTCAAATTTTATGGCTTGCAAGGGAGTAGGGAGGGAGGGAGGACAGGCTGGTGTGTTGTGCCAGTTATGTAAATTTGGTTTGTAGGATGTTTCTACCAGCATTATCATAACACCCACAACTCATTTAGTGAAAAAACATTATTCTAAAGGGAGATTAGCCTCACTTTAAGTCAGGAAGAATTTTATTAATCACAATTTTTCTGATGCAAGTAAACGTGGCGCCATTGGGTATCTCCACCTGTGTTCCTCTCTGCAGCACATCATCGCAGAATCCGTAAAAAAATACACGATATCTGCATATTCTTCATTGCTGTACGTATATGGCATGCTGTTTCATTTATATGTGAAGCTGAAACCGGTGAACAACAGAATGCGGAGAACAGTATTTAAAGTATGTGCCTCCCCTGCAAATGTTCCCGTTCAAATGACAGTGAACGCAGGGTTGCCAAGTCCTATCATCAATCTCGCTAGTTTAGTCCTGAAAACTTGCTAGAATGTCGCTAGATAATAAACACTGCAAAACATCGCTAGAAAATACGATAAAATCTCTAGAATATCACCTAAAAATGGCAAAAAAAATCCAGAATGTAGCTAGATATCATGTTGCCAGATGTTAGTGCCACAAGTAGAAGCAAGAAAATAGGTCTAGCAACATAGTCGTTACATTGGCAATCCTGTATCACCGTTCTCACGTCAGCATATGAAAAAAATGGTGACACGTTTACTTGCAGCAGAAAAATTGTTATGAATAATAATATTACTCCTGACTTAAAGTGATGCTAGTCACTCAGTACGGTAATGTTCTTTCACTGAATGAGCTGTGGGTGTTATGATAATGCTGGTAGAAACATCCTACAAACCAAATATTACATAACTGGCGGCGGTGGCTGAATCGGTAGAGAGGCGGCTTGCAGTCCTGATGAACCCAGGTTCGAATCCTGGCTGGGGCAGGGGACAGTTTAAGGATTTGAATTTCATTAAAAAAGCAGACTTTCCTGATCTACCAGATGACCCGCCGACATGTTGTAAAAATACCCCCGCTAATACCAATACACCAGTCCTGTATGAGACAGCCCTAGCATGTATTCAATATGGACGGTGGGTGTTAGCGCCGAAGTGGTGACATGTGGAGGTGTAGGAGGACTACTGGGCCTTGGGATAGGCTACTGCCCCCAAGATATAGGCCTTGAAGCCTTTGCCCAGAGTCGGGAGTCGGACACATAAAAAAAAAAAAAAACACCAGCCTTTCCTCCCTCCCTCCCTACTCCCTTGCAAGCCATAAAATTTGAATTTAATCCTTAATTACAGTCGATATGTACAGAAGAATTGCATGAATGCATGACTTGATGTTAAAGAATCAATAGACTACGTAAAGTTTCTTCTTAAAACTCGTGTGTACTGATAGGATATGGGATTTTTATGTATAGTACAGTATAAGCTAATAATACTCGTCTCCCGTCGCCCTGCGAAGCTCTCACCCAATGGCACATGCAAGAGACGAGCTTTTACACAAAACAGCCAAATGCTGGGTACTGAACTGGGGTCTTAGAGAGCATATGTTTATAGAACAAAATATACTCAGAATTACATGATAGATCATTGGTGTAAGTTTTTGTCATACGTCGCGTTACACCCTGTATATATATATTGCCTTCACAAGTCACATTCCTACTAGTGAGCTTTCCTTACGTCGGTGGTGTCAAACTCAATCTTTCCCAAGGGCCACACTTCACTTCTGTTGATCGTCTGAGGAGCAAGTCCACCAAACGGTTTTATTACATGTAATTTTGTGACAGACTAGCAACACCCACTATTATCAGTTTCAACTGGTGACTACTGTCTATAAAAACTTTTATACCCATTCACTATAAGCTAATCACTGACCTCAAATAAATGTAGAATCGATAGGATAATACCGGTTAAGCATGCATCATCTATCTATCTATTGCCAGACGCCTCAATCCCGTTCGGGGTGGCCACAAACAAATCGCCTCCACGTCGCCCTGTCCCCCGCCATTTCACTGGCCCGCTCCCAACTCACACCCCCCTCTCTCATATACCTCTCCACCCCATCCCTCCATCTCATCCTCAGCCTCCCTCTCCCTCTTCCCCCCCCACCTCACTCACATACACTCTCTTCGTCAGTCTTTCACCCTCAACCCCCTCCAAATGGCCAAACCACTCCAGTGCACTCCTCCCAACGTCTCCTATCACATCCACATCCAAACCACAACGCTCCTCCATATTCTCATCTGTCAATCCGTCCCTTCATTTGACTCCTCAGGCTCCTCTCAAACAACTCACCTCCACCGCTCCCACTCCTGACCTGCCTCCCTCCAACAACGTCCAAGCTTCACTTCCACACGCTAGAGTTGGCATCACAACACTGTCATGCAACAACTTCTTCACTTCCATGCTCACCTCCCTGCTTCCTATCACTGCTTTCAAGGAACCAGCAACCCTTCTTCCCTGCTGCACCCCCTCAAACACTTCACCCTCCAAACCTCCATCCTTACTCATCACACCACCCAAGCACCTAAACGCACTCACACCTTCCAATTCCTCACCATCCAATCCCGCTGCACATTCACTGACTTCACCTCTCGCAAAGACCATCACTTTACTCTTCCCTACATTCAACTATAGATTCCGTTTCATACACACTCTCCCAAACTCATCCACCAAGCCTTGCAGCTCTCCTTCGTCTTCACTCAACAACAGAGTATCATCTGCAAACAACAGTACAGGGAGTTTCCAAACACTACCCTCTCTCACCAGGGCCACTCCAACATCCACTACCCTACCTTGTACCTCTTTTATTACCCCATCCATGTACAGATTGAACAACCATGGAGACATGACATCAACTCACCCAAAATTGTGGTACGTACGTGTGTCCCTGGGAGCCTTGACCAGCGTGTTTACTTTTTGCACTTCGTCCGAATTTATCGAAATAGGAAACACTATTTCCTGATTTCCATCAGAATAGATAAATATATTTGCACACTGTACTATACATTATTACGCATGCAGATTTTAAGTTTGCAATATAAGACTGGAAGCTTGTTGAATGAAAATAATACTGGTATAATATGTAATCCGGCAAAGCCGCAGCCTATTCAAACGTTCGGAGAACTTCGGTACACCTTCTAACCCTTGCAGTGGCATTGGCTTCTGCTTCAATTGATAATAAACTGAAGTTTCGTGAAATAATTCTTCACCAATAAAGTATGGCAATGGTATTTTAATCAATCAAATTATCATTAAACATTTAACACTGCTGCAATATTTGTTCACTTGAACATAGGACGAATTTAATGGGATTTTCGGTCGGTTATTTCTCATTTTTTAACAGTCATTGCGGGCCACTCTTTTTCTCCTCGAGGGCCACATGTGGCCCGCGGGCCAACAGTTTTACACCTCTGCCTTAGGTGCAAAAATGTTATCATTAAAAGTATAGGAGTTAAACCATTACACATCAGCCTCATTCACCTATTGTTATTCCCATCCTCCCCAATGCATATTTTTGGTACATAATCATCAACTGTTCTAAAATTCTCAAATTCATTTTCATTTTCCAAGCAAACCACTTTATCCTTTTATAAATTTTCGAAATCCTTTTAGTTTCCTGTTTACCAGTCCTCTTATCAATACATATACCAGTATGTTACTGTTATTCTGTTGTGTTGTAATGCCCAGATGTATTTCACCTATCTACATCATTTTCAAACCAAGCCATGTCGGTTTTCTTCTATTAGCGCTCCACGCTCTCAATAATATTTCCAGTGTTAATAATAAATTAAACATTAGCTTCCCATATTGTAAACTTATATTACTGTGACAAACTAACCCATCTACCTGTTTTACTAATTCATCCTCTCTCATTTTCACAGAAAGCCATTTTACATGACTTATTTTCTTTACCTCTCACAGCCTTCCAACTGGATCCGCAGTACATCCCTTATCAGTCAATATCACAGTTCATTTTCAATATATTTTAAATATTTTGCTTGGCTAATCAGATTCTCTCTTCCCCTACCTACACATTTCTCATTTCTACATCAAAACCAATAAAGCCCGCGGCTCTTTTAACCAGCCAGACCCTTTCAACTATATTTTCATCCACTCACCTTCACCTGTGCGTTCCTCCACCTTTCAGCAGCTCCTTTCACACTCCCTCACCCTTACCTCTCAATGCCTCCAGCTCTCACGGTTGTCAAGGTAACGCTTCCTTCCCTCCCTCTCCCCTCACTCACCTGTTCACGTCATAGAGGGAAAGGAGGGCAAGGGATGAGAGAGGAGCGGGAGAGGTAAATGTAGTAGTAAGAGAAGAGAGGGATGGAAGGAGGGAAGGTGAGAGGGAGAGGAAAGTATGGAAGAGAGGAACTGGGGAGGAGAGGTAACAATCCATTCCCTCTTTCCTCACTTAGCTGTTGAGGCCATAGAGGAGAAACAGGGAAAGAGGAAAAGAGGAGAGGACGAAGAGAAGGATAAATGGAAGAGAAGGATTCTCTCTCTCTCTCTCTCTCTCTCTCTCTCTCTGGCATTTCTTTCACACCATAACGAGAAACTAAGTGGGGAGGGAGAGAGAGAGGAGAGAGAACGGGGGATATGTGGAAGAGGACGAAAAAAAGCAGGGGAGTGAGGGGAAGAGGGAGAGGAAGAAAAAATGAGAGGAAAGATAACACTCCTCTCCCTCTCCCCTCACTCACCTGGTCACGTTATAAAACTGAGAGGGAGGGAGGGGGAAGGAAGGACAGGAAAAGAAGGAGGCAGAGGGAGGAGGAGGCAGAGAGAGGAGAAGTGAATGAGGACGGGGGGAAAAAAGAATTGGATGGAATGGAGAGAGAGAATGTGAGAAAGGATATGATGGTGGGGGGAGGTGGAGGGGGCAAAGAGAAGGAGAGGAAGAAAGAACAGAAATATAGGTAAAGGGAAAGGTAGTAGGAGGCGAGAAAAGGAGGAGGAAAGTGTGGACGAGTGGATAGAGGATGGAAACAAATGAATCGAGACGCTGGAAACTGAGGAGGGGAGGAAGGAAAGGGGGGAAGGGGCAAAGGGGTGAGTGGAAGGAAGAGGATATGAGAGACTGGGCCGAAAAGGGGGTGGAGGGACTAGGGAAAGATGAGAAGGCGGCGAGGAGTGGACAGAATGGGAGGAAAACAGAAGGAAAAGTAGGAGGGAGGACTAGTAGGTGAAAGAGGGAGAAAACAAAGAGCTGGAGGGGGAGAGGAAGGAGCTGTGGTGGAAAACGAGAGGGAAAGGGGAAAGAGGATGAGGGGGTAAGGTAGTTAAGTAGGCCACACAGAGGGGTTTGCCAGAATATAGGGTTTCAAGCTCATATTTACCTCATTCAGTTATGTGGTCTGCCTTTTGTGTGGGAAAGAAGAGAGGGGAAACGATGGAAAGGGGAGAAGGAAAAATGAATGAAAGTGGGATGGGAAAATCGAGGAAAAGGGAGTGGGGAAATGAAGGAATGGGGAAGAGGCAAAAAGAAGGAAAAGGTGGAAAGAGGAAATGATGGAAAGGAGGACAGGACATGAAGGAAAGAGAGAGTGTGAAGATGAATGAAAGGGGAGAGGGAAAAAATGAAGGAAACAGGAAGTGGGAAAATGAAGGAAAAGGGGAGAGGGAAAATGAAGGAAAGAGGAAGAGGGAAGATGAAGGAAAAGGGGTGGCATGGGAAATGATGGAAAGGGGGAGGGGAAGGGACAAGGAGAAGGGGACGAATCGTTAAAAATAACGAAGCGAAGGAGGGAGAGGGGAAGGAAGATGAAGAGGGACGTGGTTAGGGAGCAGAGAAAACGAGGAGCAGGGGGAAGGGAACCGAGCACAAGGAGACGAGCGAGGGAGAAATAGGGTGAAAAAGAAGTGGAAAGAATGGAAAAGTGGAAAAGACAATGGCAAATCGAGGACGAGGAAGAACAGGTGTTGGTAAGAAGCACAGGGAAGTAGAGAGGGGGTAGGAAGAGGACGGTGAAGTAGGGAAGGCAAAGAGAATTCAGATATCAAATGCAGTTTCATGCCATTATTTAACTTAATTAACTTACTTTCCTCTGTGTTTGGATTCTTTTACAGTCTGTGCTTGGTGGTATATGTCAGGGAGAATTTGAGAGCAAGAATGACCTTTGTGTGTGTGTGTGTGTGTGTGTGTGTGTGTGTGTGTGTGTGTGTGTGTGTGTGTGTGTGTGTGTGTGTGTGTGTGTGTGCGCATGAGTGAGAGAGAGAGAGAGAGAGAGAGAGAGAGAGAGAGAGAGAGAGAGAAAGAGAGAGAGAGAGAGAGAGAGAGAGAGAGAGCAGGAATGACCTTTTGTGTGTGTGTGTGTGTGTGTGTGTGTGTGTGTGTGTGTGTGTGCACGCGCTGGCGCTTCTTCTCCCCACCTTCCAACTTCACTTAACCCTTCCTACCCCGTTGTCCTGCAGTCTGTCATTTTTGTAATATCTTCTGTCTATATATCTATCTATTGCCAGACACCTCAATCCCGTTCGGGGTGGCCACAAACAAATCGCCTCCACGTCGCCCTGTCCCCCGCCATTTCACTGCCCTGCTCCCAACTCTCACCCCCCTCTCTCATATACCTCTCCACCCCATCCCTCCATCTCATCCTCGGCCTCCCCCTCCCTCTCCCCCCCTCCAACTTATTCACATACACTCTCTTCGACAGTCTTTCACCCTCCATCCTCTCCACATGGCCAAACCACTTCAGTGTATTCCTCATAACGCTTCCTATCACATCCACATCCACACCACAATGCTCCTTATTATCCTCATTTGTCAGCCTATCTCTCCATGTCACTCCCCAGGCTTCTCTTAAATAACTAATTTCCACTGCTCTCACACTTGACTTGTGTCCTTCCAGCAACGTCCAAGCTTCACTTCCATACGTTAGAGATGATACCACAATACTGTCATGTAGTAACTTTTTCATTTCCATGCTCACTTCCCTGTTTCTTATCACTGCTTTCAAGGAACCAGCAACCTTTCTTCCCTGCTGTACACTTTCAAGCACTTCACCCTCCCAACCTCCATCCTTACTCATCACATCACCCAGGTACTTAAACGTACTCACATTTTCCAATTCCTCACTATCCAACCTCGCTGTACATTTACTGACTTCACCTCTCTCGAAGACCATCACTTTACTCTTCCCTACATTCACCTTTAGATTCCGTTTCTTACACACTCTCCCAAACTCATCCACCAAGCCTTGCAGCTCTCCTTCGTCTTCACTCAACAACACAGTATCATCTGCAAACAACAGTACAGGGAGTTTCCAAACACTACCCTCTCTCACCAGGGCTACTCCAACATCCACTACCCTACCTTGTACCCTCTTTTATTACCCCATCCATGTACAGATTGAACAAGCATGGTGTTACATCAACACAGGGTCTGTCAAGACAGTATGTTGCAATGTAAGTTTATTTCTGAAGGATTCCAACCTGTAAATTGGTACATTATAAGTCACATAATAATCTCTAATATTAATCAAAATACACATATATAATGCAAAGTTGCTATCCAAGCTATGATTACGAACATACTAAATCATCATTGTAACATAACTGATTTATTATTATAACCAAGAAATCTCAAATACACAGAACAAGAATTCCCAACACTGAAAGTTGTACAGTAGTGAATAAATATAATATACCAGTGTGCATCAATAATACTGAACCAGCAATAATATTTTATAGAAACTCACAACACTGCCAGTCCCTGGATGATGAACAAATATGGAGAACAGAGAATAAACAAACACGTTGTGCCAGTGCACATCAAGAGGTAGCAGAATTGAATCACAGCTGTTAATGACAAAGGTTGACATCCCACACAACAGATTCTGAAATTAATCCTTAGCTAAGTACATATTAAATATATCCCAATATACAGAAATGTTCCGACAACACTAATATCACTTATTCAAATGTATAAATTTGCATTAATAAATTACCACAAACATCCTTAACCATCAGTGAATTGCCTATCATTAGTGTGACATAACCTAACCTGTACCTCGAGAATCCATCAAGAAATAATGCAATCCTTAATGCAATAAACTCCATAAACGAAATATCAAAGCATTGTTACACCACTTAGTAACTAATCATACCTAAATAGATGCTGTCTAACGTATACCCTAAGTATTATATCATGTATCACCGGCATAAACCAAGGAAATTACGCAGTCCTACTCTCAGCTGGTCATGATTAACTATACACATTTTGTCATACATAACACCAACATAGTATTTCTTACCTTCTGGGCGCTAAATATAACACAATATCCGTGAGTAGAACCAGCAAATAAAGTAAAGCAACACTCAGCCATCCGTCATGTATGAAAATAGTACCAACACTGTCCTCAACCGATCCTGCTAAACATGAAATCAACTCCTACATGCACAGTCTTTCAAAAATTTTACATAAGTTCACCAATAAATATATTCTAAATACCTATGCATATGTAAATACAAAATCTTACAGTATCATTACAATCTTCATGGCATCATTATACATACAGTCATACAGATAGAAAAAGTATATACATGATCATCGAAAACTTGTGTAATTTAGGGTTAACTAACATAACACAACACTTGTGTTACACATGGAGACATGACACGTCCCTGTTTCAACCCAACCTTCAAAGACAAAAATTCACTCAGTTCACCATCCACACGCACTGCAGCCTTAGCACCATCATACATACTCTTCACAGCATTCAACAACTTTCCATCTACTCCATATATTCTTAATACTTTCCACAATCCTTGTCTATCGACCCTGTCATATGCTTTCTCCAAATCCATGAAAGCCGCATACAACTTCTTTCCCTTCTCTAGAAACTTTTCCACTAAAGATCTAAGAATAAATATCTGATCTACACAATCGCTTCCCCTCCTAAAGCCTCCCTGTTCTTCTCCAACTAATTCCTCTGTTCTTTCTCTAACTCTGTCAATAAGTATCCTACCATACACTTTTCCTATTATACTAAGAAGACAAATGCCCCTGTGATTACCACACACTTCTTTTTCCCTTTTTCCTTTGTACAAGGGAATAACTATACCTGACTTCCAATCCTCCGGGACTCTACCTTCCTTCCAGGCCAATCTGCACATCTTCCACATCCATTCTACTACTCTCTCCCCCATGCTTCAGCATTTCATCACACACTCCATCAATTCCTGGGGCTTTCCCCAATTTAACTTTCTTCATTGCTTCCACAACTTCTTTCCTACTGATTTCTTCCTGTCTTCTCACCCCCCTTCTTCTCCCAGCCATTCCCCAGCCACTTATACTCGCATTACTTCCATCCTCTATGTTCAACAATTCCTTAAAGTGTTCTCTCCATCTGCTCACTTTTTCTCCCTTCTCCACTAGTAATCCACCATTTTTATCTTTCACTCCTCTGCTAACTTCACTTCCACCCTGTCTTACTCTCTTCACCTCTTTCCAGAACAATTTCTTACTGTCCCTCCATTTTACACTCAAATTCCTCATCCACTCTCTTCTTACTCTCTCTTACTAATCTTTTCATCTCTCTCTGTCTACATATAACTCTCTCTTCTGCCTCTCAACTTCTTCCACGCCCCTACTTCTCATCTATTCATTGTATGCTTTCTTCTTTTGTGCCACAACCTGTCTCACCTCTTCATTCCACCACGCTGTTGATTGCACCCCCCTCCGTCTTCTCTTCATCCCAAACACCACATCACATGCTGCACATATTTCTTCTGTGAATATCCTGCACACACCTTCCACGTCCCCCATCTGCTCCAGTTCTTATTTGCCCAGTCGGTCCTCCACTTCTCTCTTATATTCTGCCTTTTTCTCATCCTCTTGTAACCTTTCCACTCTCCTTGCAACTACTCCTTCCTCTCGTCCTTCCCTTCTTCTATTTCTCCATCTTACTTGGATCTTGATTCTGGCCACCACCAAGTAGTGGTCAGAAAGTCCACTCCCCCAACCTCTATAAGCTCGTGCATCCATTACACATCTTCTCATCCTATTATCCACACTCACATAATCAATCATTGCCTTCCTTTCATTCAGTTCACCACCCATCCTTCTCATCACTTGCCAGATATACCTGTGGATCATTTTGTGCCTGAAGAGGGTATTGGCTATCACCAACCCCCTCCAAGCACAAATGTCCACTAACGCACTGCCATTCTCATCTATCTCAGCAGGCACACCCCACTCACCAACTATTCCATCCACCTTCACATTCCCTACTTTACCATTCATATCACCGATCAAAAACACTCTCTCGTTTCTTCCATACGTGATTTTGCTATTTTCTTTTGTATTAGAGTTACACTTTTTTTTTTTTAATCCTACCCCATCCCTTTGTTGTCGCAGGTTAAAATCTCTCTCTCTCTCTCTCTCTCTCTCTCTCTCTCTCTCTCTCTCTCTCTCTCTCTCAAATCAGAACAAGGTAAACTCACTCTGATTACCGTATATGAAGTGCTCGTGACATGTAATTGATGACTGCCTAAAACTCCTGCGGGGAAAATAATAAGCAGCTGGAAAGAGTCTGCAACCTCCTAAACCCTGCCGTTCAATTTGTGGTGGGAGATGCAAGATTATAGGATGACATGGCTTCCTTACCATAAAAAACAACCAAAAAATAAGCTACACTGCATTTGTACGTTTGCAATATGCAGAACTATTTGTAAAGCTGTCCATGAAATCACCACGGACTGGGTATTGCCTCCTTCAGCTGTTACATCGGAGTGTAGATGTACGATTCACCCCCCCCCCCGTCTCTCTCTCTCTCTCTCTCTCTCTCTCTCTTTCTTGGGCCAAAACGCCCCTTCAGAAATTATCAGTCGATAAGTAATTGGCCCATCTTGAATCCAGTTCCAACCACTCCTGCAAGTTTCATGAAGGCAACAGAGTCACTTCTTTATTCCCCCTTTATTCCAGGTAGCACACATACATGATTTTCAAAAATCTAATATACTGTAATTGTGTGTGTGTGTGTGTGTGTGTGTGTGTGTGTGTGTGTGTGTGTGTGTGTGTGTGTGTGTATACAGCCCAAACTGGATGAAACTTGCAGGGATGGTTGGAACTGGATTCAAGATGGGCTAATTTCTTATCGACTGATAATTTCTGAAGAGGTGTTTTGGCCCGAGAAAGAGAGAGAGAGAGAGAGAGAGAGAGAGAGAGAGAGAGACAGACAGACAGACAGACAGACAGACAGAGGGGGGGGGGAATCGTACATCTACACTCCGATGTCTGTTACTTCGCTGATGCTACGAACAGACAACTTTATTCAGCAGGAAGTGGTGGTGGCAAGGTGGTGGTGGTAGCTGTGATGGTGATGGTGGTGGCGATGGTAGCTCTGAGGTTGATGGTGCGGGTAGTGTTGGAAACTGTGATGGTTGTGGTGGTGGTGGTGGTAATAGCTCTGATGATGATGTAGTGGTGGCGTTGGAAACTGTGGTCGTGGTGGTGTTTGTAACTGTGGTGGTAGTGGTGGTGGTGGTGGCGGTGGTAGCTCTGATGATGGTGATGGTGGTGTTTGCAACTGTGGTGGTGTGGTGGCGGTAGCTGCGGTGGTGGTGGTGGTGGTTGTAGCTGTGGTGGTGGTGGTGGTGGTTGTAGCTGTGGTGGTGGTGGTGATGGTTTCTGTGGTGCTGGTGTTTTCTGCGGTGGTGGTAGCTGTGGTGGTGGTGGTGGTGGTTTCTGTGGTGGTGGTGTTTTCTGCGGTGGTGGTAGCTGTGGTGGTGGTGGTGGTAGCTGTGGTGGTGGTGGTGGTAGTGGTGGTGGTAGCTGTGGTGGTGGTGGTGGTAGTGGTGGTGGTAGCTGTGGTGGTGGTGGTGGTGGTAGCTGTGGTGGTGGTGGTTGCTCTGGTGGTGGTGGTTGTAGAAGTGGTTGTGGTTGTAGCTGTGGTGGTGGTGGTAGCTGTGGTGGTGGTGGTAGCTGTGGTGGTGGTGGTGGTGGTGGTGGTGGTGGTGGTGGTGGTGGTGGTGGTGGTGGTAGTGGTAGCGGTGGTGATGGTGGTTGTAGCGGTGGTGGTGGTGGTTGTAGCTGTGGTGGTGGTGGTGGTAGCAGTGGTGGTGGTGGTGGTAGCAGTGGTGGTGGTGGTGGTAGCTGTGGTGGTGGTGGTAGTTGTGGTTGTAGCTGTGGTGGTGGTGGTAGCTGTGGTGGTGGTGGTGGTGGTAGTGGTTGCGGTGGTGATGGTGGTTGTAGCGGTGGTGGTGATGGTTGTAGCTGTGGTGGTGGTGGTGGTAGCAGTGGTGGTGGTGGTGGTGATAGCAGTGGTGGTGGTGGTGGTAGCTGTGGTGGTAGTTGTGGTGGTAGCTGTGGTTGTGGTGGTGGTGGTAGCTGTGGTTGTGGTGGTGGTGGTAGTGGTGATGGTAGCTGTGGTGTTGGTGATGGTAACTGTGGTGGTGGTGGTTGCTGTGGTGGTGATGTGGTAGCTGTGGTGATGGTGGTGGTAGCTGTGGTGGTGGTGGTTGTAGCAGTGGTGGTGGTGGTGTTAGCTTTGGTGGTGGTGGTAGCTTTGGTAGTGATGGTAGCTGTGGTGGTGGTGGTTGTAGCAGTGGTGGTGGTAGTGGTAGCTTTGGTGGTGGTGATAGTGGTGGTGGTAGCTGTGGTGGCGGTGGTAGTGGTGGTGGTAGCTGTGGTGGTGGTGGTGGTGGTGGTGGTGGTGGTGGTGGTGGTGGTGGTGGTTGTAGCTGTGGTGGTGGTGGTGTAGCTGTGGTGGGGTAGTGGTAGCTGTGGTGGTGGTGGTAATTGTGGTGGTAGCTGTGGTGATGGTGGTGGTGGTAGCTTTGGTGGTGGTGGTTGTAGATGTTGTGGTGGTGGTGGTAGTTGTGGTGGTGGTGGTGGTTGTAGGTGTGGTGGTGGTAGTTGTGGTGGTGGTGGTGGTTGTAGGTGTGGTGGTGGTGGTAACTGTGGTAGTGGTGGTGATGGTGGTGGTGGTAGCTGCGATGGTGATGTGTTGATACTGCTCATAAACGGCTTATTTGGGCAAGTGCTTTGCTGCAAGCACTTGTTCCAAACCAAAGCGTGGATCAGGGACGGCTCTAATTTGAACATGTGCTGAGCGGCCCGATGAGGCCACGAGGCTCTAGTTGGTACTTGATTCAGTGTTATGGAATGACCTTCATTTTGATGTCAGTGACTCTAACAAGTTATTCAGATTCAAGTCTTTAGATACATTTGTTTGCAGATATCTTTGATTTTAAATGCATACAGTTTTGCGCTAATGTGCGTAACTAATTTTTTGTAGTGTGCACATTTTTTATCTTCTCCACTGCAATGCATTACTCTCTTTTACAGGAAGTGCATACTTTTAAAAATAAATTTTTAATGCAAAATTACAATTGTATGTTTAGGGAAAATTTCTTCATTTTTGGTTCCAAGTCTTAATTTCCTACGTTTTTCCGGCACACTCGCCCGTCGATGTCTACTCTCTCGCCCTTTACTACTTCACTTTTGTCTTCTTGATTTTTACTTGTATGTAAGGTACTGGTAATTTTTGTATTGGTGCACGTATGGTTATCACCCCTACAGTGGGTGGCGGGGACGTTTCACGTTGTGGCACTGATAATCATTGCACTTCAGTATCAAGTTATACAAAATTAATGTTCCACGGTAGATGGGCAATAAACCTTCACGTGGAGGTAACGATGTAACAAGGCTACTCCACTACCCGGTAATACAAACGTCTCTCAACTTTATCTTTTTCCCCAGAAAACAGGATGGTGGACTACCGGTAAAAGGCAATTTCGCCTGCGGTCCACCAGGTTCTTGTTCAGATGATTCTGGGTCGACAACAGTAATAACCCATTCAAAGTGATGATCTTTTTTATGTCTTGTTCTTACTGCCTCGGTCGTTTAGATGCAGATGTCTCGGCTTGGAATGGATCTGTTTTTCTCCATCCTGATCTATTGGCTGTCAGCTTGTTCCATCCAATCACAGAAAATATATGTGGCTTTCATCAGTCCATTGTGTTCTCTTATTGCCTCTTCTCTCGATTGCCACATTGTTATTCCGATGGTCCATATTTTATTTCTTACCAACATCGTGATCTCCTTACGTGATATGTTGGTTAGAGGAGTAGTACGATACTTGAAAGTGCGCAAGTTCGATCTTGGAGTGACCATGGAACGCTGTATCTGATTCTATATTATAACGGAGAGCTGTGTGTCCGTATAAAGGTGTATCCAGCTACTCATAGATGCGTGTACCAATTTTAATGAAACATTGCAGGAACACTCCCCAGGGCCCCAACTTCAGCCTAAATTTGTGAGCTTCA
This sequence comes from Coenobita brevimanus, assembly GCF_032717465.1. Lineage (NCBI taxonomy): Eukaryota > Metazoa > Arthropoda > Malacostraca > Decapoda > Coenobitidae > Coenobita > Coenobita brevimanus. The sequence continues at coordinate 40,581,230 of NC_137021.1, read as the reverse complement.
AAGTTACGAAAAAATATTTACCCCCGCCAAGGAGGTTATGTGTTGCCCGGCTTTGGTTTGTTTGTGTGCGTCTTTTTGTCTGTTAGCAGGATTACTCAAAAAGTCATGAACGGAATTTGATGACATTTTGTGGGTGGGCCACTGGCCGAGGAAGAAATGATTATAATTTGTGCCAGTTCCGGATCTGGATCCGGAGTATCCCGCATAATACCTCTAAAATTTCTCAATGAATTTCAATGAAATATTGTGGAAAGGTGAGCCATGAACCATGAAAGTACTGATTAAATTTGGGGGCGGATCAAGATCCGGAATTACTCAAAAAGTTACGAACGGATTTTGATGAAATTTTGTGAAAAGATGGGCCATCGGCCGAGGAAGAAATTATAAAATTTGGGGCGGATCCGGATCTGAATCTGGAGTATCCTGCACAATATCTTCAAAAGTTCTCAATGAATTTCAATGAAAATTCGTGGGAAGGTGGGCCATGGACCAAGAAAGAATTTATTAAATTTTGATCCTATATCCACGAATCAGGATCCGGATCCTCTTTGGCAATGGCATCGGCGGAGGTATGCGCTCTCTCGAGCGCTTTCTAATTTATTTGAGAAATTGATTTAGGTACCCTCATGGTTTTGTTTTCTGTAACTTTTCTTATAGCCTTACTACATACGAGCTTATTCATAAATATTTAGCTTATTTCAAAGTCCCGAAAAAACAAATAAAAGGTGACGGACCAAGCGATCGTACGACAGAGTTATGCGATTTCCGTTTAAACAGACTTCACTGATTTTCCACAAGGCCCAGCAATATGTAAAAACACCCCGTCCCACATAATCATTTATCCAGAATGAGTCAGCTCTAGCACGTATTCAGTATGGAAGGTGAATATTAAAGCCGAAGTCATGACATGTGGAGGTTGTGTTGTGTGTGAAGATTGCTGGACCACAGAGAATGAACTGCTAGAGCTGTATTGATGTAATATATTCTCGCTGCTATGAGTCGATTATTTATTAGTACAGGAGAGTCCCATACTAGAAGTTAACGACGTTTATATCTGGCATTTTCAATCAGAAGCGTCTAAGTATTTAAAAAAAATCGTCTGGAGGGAACAAAAAATAAGTACTTTAATAAATAAAATATTAATTCTCTTCAAGTGGGTTATGTTCACTACGATGATTTATTCTACTTTTCATCTTGCGTCTTCCAACCGATTTTATGCAACTAAAGACCTCCATTATCAAACAGGTTAATGAGGCCTTTCGGTGGCGCCACTAAATCCAAGTCTTCCCTCAAATACAGAAACTTGTCTAAAGGTAACAGAAATACAAAATGACTGTGTCATCGCAGAGAATTACTTAATGACGTTGATCACAAATATCTTCTACTTTCAATTCACCTCTTATCAGAAAATCTCTCCTGTTGCCGACACCACATGGCGCAAAGTATATGGGAGTGGCGAGTGTTATCCTTAAGGTTATTGTTGCTGTTCTTCTTGGAGAAAACTGCGCTAAACCATCTCCATATCTTTATCGGCAAGCGTTCAATACAGCTCCTATCTTCACAGGGCATATTACCTCCGTCAATCCCTATTAAACACATCGTCGTGCAACCCCGTTAAGCTCAGTTCTCTTCGTGCAGCCAACCCTTTCCTACGGCCCCTCTCCCCAGTGAAATTTACCCTCCTCAATTAGAAGACTATTTTTTTTTTCAGTCTGGTTATCGCCAGACGATTCTCTTCAGCTCTGAGTAATCAACAAGCTGTAAAAGATGAACAAAGCCTTTATTACTCCCTTTAACCACCAGCAACTCTTATATGCTGAAAATGATCGCTTCGTAATAACAAGAATATCCAAATAACCCCCCCCCTTTTTTTTTTTTTTTTAACTACAAGGAGCTTAGAGCCTCGGGGCTGGGCTCCTCGGCCCATACTTAAGCCGTGGGTGACCATTCTCAATCACCATTGAATGGCATTATGTGAGCAATCAGTCTCAAGTAGCCGACGGAAAGAAGCCTTCACGGGTCCCATCCCACCGACGAGTCATGACCCACTAGACCATCAGATGTCATTTGGTTATAATTATGGCTACAGTAAGTGGCTTTCTGAGTTAAAGGAATGCTTTTGTCTTATCATTAAATGTAAAGTCACATGAAAGCAGCACTGCCATGAGCGAGTGGATGGAGAGCACCCCCAACTAACACAAACCTACAATAATACATCATCGTGCTGAAGTGGCTAAGAGAAATCTGTGATTAACAGAGCTGCATCCCTTCGGAAAGATATCAATGCATCCTATCCACTCCACTTACGCCCTTCTGCCCACCCAACCTTTTTCTGTTCGCTACATCTCCCTTAAAATCCTTCCTTTTTCCAAGTTTTCCTCCTCAGTTTGTTTCCCCCGTCACTGCCACACACAGACTCACTTTTCTTAACCATCCAGCTTCCTTTTATTCTACCCCTTCAACTATTCCCCGTCCCCTCACTCACGCAGGACTCTCAGTTTCCACACATTTTTCGTTTGCTCACTTCACCTCTCCCTCCCTCACACCTTAATAAGTCATCTACTTCCTCCCCATCCTCTCTTCATTCTCCTCTTTCACTGCCTCCTGCTTCGCTTCATCGTCACAAGTTCTCCTTTAGATAAACACTTCTTACGCGCTTCCTTTGCCATGAAATCTCCCGATTTCCCCACAGTTACATACCAACCACTCTCCCGTCCTAAGGTCCTCCTCCTAAATCCTCCTCCATCTTCCCAGCCTCCTCTCACCCTCCCCTTCACCTTTCAAACACAGCCTCCCTCATGTAATCTTCTCCATGTCCCTTGAAGACATTTTCTATGCATTCTTAATACTGTTCCCCCCCCCCCCAATTGTCACATCATTCTACACTTACTTGTCTGTGCCGAACCTACATTGTTAAAAATGGAGGCGAAACTACTCCTTGTTATTGCCATATAAGAATTTAATGCAGTTTACTATCCTGATTGGGTCTTTCACCTTCCTGCAGTAGGTGGTTCAACTAGTTCCACAATATAATGATATAATCTACATATGTTGCAGATTAACACGCTGTGGGTCACTCACTTTTTTTAAAGGACTTGTAATAGTCTACAAAACGTTATCACTGAAAATAGTAAAATAGCATATTATTGAAGCAGAAAGAAAGAATTCTTAGATGTGAAAGTGTATCTTTGCTGCAGTCATTACTTCTCTTGTTTGAATTCATGAAAAACGTATTTTGTAAGTGGTATGTAGAATACTTAAGAAAGTAAGTTTCTCTTTTCTGTTATTATTTTCCGACTTCTCCATGCAACTCTCCGTAACTGTACTTAACTTCATCAGCGTATTATAAAAACATTAAAATATCTTCCCAGAAAAGCAAAGTATACGTAATCCTGATCATAATTTTTATACGCCCACACTTTCGGAACTCCACTTCACGCTGATCACCCACTTATCCCCTCTACCCCCAACCTTCCCAACCCTCGCCTCTATTTTTACCACCCGTGCCTCACCTCATCATCCCACGCCCCCTCACCTGAGTTAATTACCTGTCGTTAGCACCTGGTCTCAACTTGTTAACCACATCAATCCCGCCAGGGTTGGAACATACCTCTCTCTCTCTCTCTCTCTCTCTCTCTCTCCCCCCTCTCTTCTCTCTCTCTCTCTCTCTCTCTCTCTCTCTCTCTCTCTCTCTCTCTCTCTCTCTCTCTCTCTCTCTCTCTCTCTGCTCTTTTCTTGCCTATTTCATTCCTCATATTGTTCTCCCCGCCCGTACCACGCCACTTTTCCTGCTCCTCTCACAGTATCCAACAATCCCTACACAACGACGATGTCTCCATAGTGTTGTTTATTTTATACTTCCGGCAGCCAGGCGATAAAGATCCGTCGTTGTTAAGGGGTTAAAATTAGTCTTCCTTCACGCTTATGATCACGACTTCATTCAAACCAAGAAAAACTACACACACTGGCGGGGTTAGTTAGGGCTTTCTTTAAACCTTTAGTTCGAAAACTCATTCTTAAGCTGAGTAATACTGTACAGAGAGAGACTGCAAACTAAGTGATTAAACGTCTAAAGCAATGTTTTCATGATTTTTTTTTTTTTTTTTTTTTTTTTACTGCGACACGATTCAAGCATTTTCTGGGGTCGTCAACCCAGATGCGGGAGAGGGAGTTTATTAGCTGTAAATTAGAAAGATTAATACAGTATGCTACTACTGCATTAACTTAGCTGAATAACTAGGAAGAGAGAATTTCACTACTGTTTCAACTTTCGGACTTCTGTGACTTATTCTCAGTTTAACAAAGTCGTCTGGCATTAACTGGAATAGAATACTAAGGTCGTTTCAACTGAGATTTCGGATCATAACATTCATTGCCAGCTGAAGAGACTCATCAAGAATTACAGTGTGTACAAAAGTTGCCCAGACTATGAAAAGGTTAATTTGCCAAAACGAAAAGCAAATATTTTTTTTTTTTTAATGTGAATGGGACTTTATTACAAAAATCAATGTGACATTTTTTCACAATGGTTAACGTGATGCTGATAAATCCTCTCAGGCACCTAGGACTAGCTTTTAGTTGTATAAAATCGTCAAAATTAGTTCCAGTAGAACAATAACATTATTATATATATATTTTTTTACATGACAAAAGTATTAACTCCCAGGCTCCAATGGCTCTCTCTTAGCTAAATATATCAGTGTGGTGTACGTCAAGACATAATAACTGAAGTGTTATTATTGTGCGGTAGGTTCTCAGTACAGTGCACATCCTTACAATCATTCAAATCAAACTGTTCTTTACATTAGTCTTGACTGTAACGCTATATGAACATTTCTTATTTTACAGACGCAACTTCTTAAGGTACAACACAAGAGCAATTAAAGCTTTCAGAGTTAGAAAAAAAAAATGCGAGAGACTGTCAAAACACTGCCTCTGCACTTGCTGGCGATTCTGTATTGGATAATTGTTTCTTCCATTTTACTTTTACTGTAAGAGTTCCGATATTTTGTCAAATGTATAAACTGGAGCAAAGCTAGTGTCTTTACATTGGAGAAACCTTTAGAATATTCCTTCTCTGAATTCAACCCAGTAATCCTGTAGTATCCATTTCCATTAGGTTGAGTTTCATGGTTGGTTCTAACACTACACCACAAGTTACTCTCATCCTACCCGTCTTATTTTTTCCCCACAGTTTTGGCGTGGCCCATACCCCTTCAGTCATACAACACCTATGTCTTACAAGAACACCACAAGTTTCATATCATTCTACCCATTCCTTTGCTCATCACGCCCATTTACATACACCTCCCTCACGTTTTGATGGCGCAACGCTGGTTACGCGGTCAACTACCAAACTAAATGGTATACTGCTACACAGTATGTTGATACTTGTCAAGAAAAAATGCTTGATAGCGATGTTGGCAGGAGGAGGGTGACAGGATAGCGTAGGTTATTCCGATTACTTACTAGAGGCATGCAACGTAAAGCTGTGAGGACTGTGGTGGAAAAAAAAAAAAGGAAAAAGGAATATTAAGAGTGAAAGACTGACAGTGTAGTAGCAGCAAAATAAGAGAGTGATGAATACCACTTAAAAGAAGTGGATGAGTTAAAGTCAATGAACATGGAATAAATAATTCTGGGAAACGTGTAATGCCTACAGGGAGTGTTTGGCTAGGAATGCTAAAGCTGTGTATTTTGCTGTGTGGATAGCAAGCAGTAAGAAAGGTACAGTTTCGTGGGATGTAGAGTCTGAGTAAGCAGTGGAGGGAAAGTGAAAGAAGTGACTAGACTGGATGCAAGAACATGAACCAATTGAGAGAAGAGAATATAATGAGAGGAAGGAAGAAATTATGTAACATGGAAAAAACGTACGAAAAAAAAAAAAATAGATGTGGGACCATCAAGGCCGCATATCGGACTCTAAGTCTACAGGAGTGAAGCAACACGCGTCAAAAAAAAAAAAAAAGGGGGGGGACTGACGGACAGGGCCAGCTTCGAAGATGCTTCTGCATCTAAAGGGATAAAAAGGGGGAACTAAAAATTACTGATGAGAAATCCACCTAGAAGAGTTCCGGTATTGGGATTAGATTATCGTGGCTATTTAACCACCGATCAATTAAACAAATTGAAATGAACGTGAAAAATAAGGCTACCCGGTACTACAAAGAAATAAAATAAGAAACTTTAAAGTTCAGCTTACATTAGTAAAGTGTTTTAACACCAGTGACCATGAAGTGTTTAAAAAACACCCGGACTTGAGGGGAGGGGGGGGGAGAAATAATGCAGGCAGTAGGGGAAAAATATATATATATATATATATATATATATCGCACTTTCCATATCTAAGGCACAACTTTAGACGCGGTAGGTGGCTGGCTGAGATTCAAACCAGTTAATAGCACACACGCATACGCGCACGCACATGCACACGCCCGTCCCCCCTACACATGCACGCACGCACGCACGCACGCTCGCACGCACACACACACACACACACACACACACACACACACACACACACACATATATATATATATATATATAGTAAAAAGGGAGCTAAGGAAATGCAATAACATAATACACTCCAGTGACAACACCTATCTATCTATCTATATACCTAGGCTGCTTCCCCCAAGGAAAGGGAGGTAGCCGAGACAGGACGACACACTCCCCATTTACTCATCCATTCAAACACATTCATTCGCATCTTAGCCCCAAAGGGGAGAACGGACAGATCCTCACCGCACCACACCGCACAAGGGTCAACTGCGCAATGCAATCAGTGACATCCGCAGCAGGGCCCGACAGCAGAACTGGTTTACCCCTGCCACATCATAACAGACCCATCTCCTTACCCGCACCTGACCTGACTAGCTGATCAGACCAAATGCGGGAGAATATCCCCTCAGGGCTGTGTCATCACTTATTCATTCACAATTTCTCTCCATTTATTTCTGTCACGCACAGCCACTCTTCCTTGCTCAACAGACATCCCTCTTGCATCCAACGCTCTCTTCACACTGTCCATCCATCCTATTCGTGGTCTTCCTCTCAGCCTTACACCTCTCACATCAGATCTAGTTATCTTTTTCACCAATCGCTCATTATCCATTCTCTCCATATGCCCAAACCATCGCAACACCCTCTGCTCAACTCTACCAGCCATCTCCCGAACAACTCCAGTTCTCCTTCGCACTTCATCATTTCGCACCCGATCCATACGCGTCACTCCACACATACTCCTCAGACACCTCATCTCCATTACATTCAAACTTTTCCTCTCTGCTACACCCATATTCCATGTTTCAGCCCCATATAACGCAGTCGGTACCACAGCACCCTCATACAGCCTTCTCTTTACATCCATTCTAAGCGAACGACATTTAAACACTTTTTTCATTCCTCCCAGCACCTTTCCTACTTCATTTATTCTAAACTTCACTTCTGCATCTATTCTTCATCCACAGCAACATGTGACCCTAGATATTTAAAACAATCTACCTCCTCAAGCAACTCACCATTCAAAACTATATTCATCTCCCTACCATCTATCAACCTCGTACACTTCATCACTTTACTTTTATTCTCATTTACTTTCAATTTCCTCCTTTCACACACCCTTCCAAACTCCTCTACCAACTGTCTCAATCTCTCCTCTGAATCAGTCACCAGTGCAGTATCATCTGCAAACAGCAGCTGCTTCGGATTCCACTCTCCACCATCAACATTCACCAGACTCAGACCTCCGCCTAAAACTCTTGCATTCTCCTCCCTTACAACACCATCCATGTAAATATTAAACAACCAAGGCGACATCACACATCCCTGTCGCAGCCCCACTCTCACGGGAAACCAATCACTCACAGCATTTCCCACTCTTACACACGCTCTACTATTTACATAAAAACTTTTCACCCCTTTTAGTAACCTACCATCAAGTCCATACAATCTTAAAACAGTCCACAAAGCCTCCCTATCAATTCTATCATACGCTTTCTCTAAACATTAATCCTATAATACGCCGTGATAAAGGACAGATAATGAATATAAACGTGTCTCCTTTACGTGATTCAGACAGAACCAGGTCGCAGAAAGTAAGAGATGTGAAGAAACAAATGCTGCTTCCAAAATGGCAAAACCAAAGAATTTACTAAATAAGGAAAAGAATATTTCCTTCCACCATGTTAACAATTACCAAGACCAAACAACAAAAATATTTTTAAAAAGAAAATAAATAAAAAATACATGTGCTCTTATTAGGGAGTAAAAAGCCAATTTCAAAAAAATCAGTAATAAACATGTAGACATCAAAGACACAATGGCCTAATCATGCTCCTCGCAAATAAAACCACACCACACAAATTAAGAAACATAGAGAGAAATATAGAAGCGGTAATCAGAACTTCCAAGAAAGAAAAACAAATACAGATACTGAACGCAGACTTGCCTCACTTCACGGGCCAGAGGACTGGATCCTGAGCCGCACTGACAAATTCTTTCTCCTGTTGACAAAAGAAGAGAAATTGTTAGAGTGGGTGAATACAAAGCCTTTTTCTTTTTCCAGCTTCACAACAGAGGGACATGAGCAACTACTTACAATTTTCTCTGCTGCTGCGTACTTCTTTCTTTCCAGTTTTATATTTCCCTGTGCCGTGAGATGACGAATAACCAATTACTGCCAGTCCAAATCATCCCCCCACTTGGCATGTGTGTGTGTGTGTGTGTGTGTGTGTGTGTGTGTATGAGAGAGAGAGAGAGAGAGAGAGAGAGAGAGAGAGAGAGAGAGAGAGAGAGAGAGAGAGAGAGAGAGAGAGAGAGAATCACCAGCAGAACAACTTAAGACCCCAATATAACATCGTCTGTCGAAGGTCATGTTCTATGGGAACATCTCCTTGGCCCCAACAGGAGCGTAGAGGCCTAGGGCTAGTCGACCTAGTCCGGATGCCTTGGGCAAAATTGGTCTTTTTTATTTTTCCCCCAGAGTGGCATTATTTGAGCAATAAGGTTAACCTTTCTTCGGATTTTAACCCTCACAGATCACAACGAGCCGGAATTTTAACTCACAAAAACACTACTGTAGACGTTCACTCAGTTTTATGATTAATACCCAATGTACTGCATTAATGGTTTCTTGAGCGACAAGAAACTATGTCGTTTGTTACTTTTTTCTTTTTTTTTTATGTGTCCGACTCTGGGCATAGGCTTCACAGCCTGCTATGAAGGCCCAGCAGTCCTCCTACATACCATGCACCTCTACATGTCACCACTTCGGCGCTAACACCCACCGTCCATATTGAATACATGCTAGGGCTGTCTCATACAGGACTGGTGTATTGGTATTAGCGGGGGTATTTTTACGACATGTCGGCGGGGCTTCTGGTAGATCAGTAAAGCCTGACTTAATGTAATTCAAATCCTTAAACTGTTCCCTGCCCCAGCGGGGATTTGAACCTGGGTCCCTTGGGACTGTAGCCCACCTCTCTACCGATTGAGCCACCGCTATTATTGAACCCCTAAAATGCTGCACTAAATGAAGGTGAGCGACCTCATCAACCTTAAAAAAAAAAAAAAAAAAAAAATGTACACATTGCTGTGAAGGCAAATGGATGTGAAACAACACAATTTCAAAACCACCTTCACTATAACTTTTGCTGAGGGAAGTGTACCTGCATCAGGAGTAAGACTGATATAATTTCCTCGTTCTAATGATTGATACAATTTATTATTATTAACCCTCTCCTAACCAACTGCATCCCAAAATAATATCAATTATGTGGTACTTGGGGAAGTTAAAATCAATAAATCAATAAATAAAGTACCGGTATGTAAAAGGATTTCATATCATTCTAAAAAATCTGTGATAGGGTTATGTGAACACCTGCTGCAATGGCAATATCCGTCTCTTTCCTTCATCCTGCCTACAGATGATTTGTTCAGCTCAAGTAGTTATTATTATGTATCTCTTGTCATACTGGGAACAAATACAACTTCCATTTACCTCGACTAATGTGAGAATTCTCTCTCTCTCTCTCTCTCTCTCTCAAAATTCAACTGGCTTGGGACAAAGAAGGAGCCGTTATACTTGTATAATTTCTTTAGTAGTTTAACTTTATGCAACTAAAGAGGCGGGTTAATGACGCGATTAGTATCTCCAACAACCGTATATTGGGAAGGAGGTGGTCAAGTGGTAAAGTGTTGGACTAAGGACTGAAAAGACCTGAAATCGATCCTGGGCCGCAGTAGGAAATGGAGTAAGATTTTCGTGTTAAAATAGCCTTGAAGTGAACTTCAAGAAGCCCCATGGACACGTCATAATAACACCCCGTAACAACAGTCTTCAGTGAGATATCTTTAGCTTCCATTCAATATGGACGGTGGGTGTGAAGGTGTGCACGCCATCTGTAGCGCTTAAAACGATGCAGGGTCGTATTCATAAGAAAGATCAACTAAGTTTCCTTTATATATACCGTAATAAAAAATGAACATATTCCACACCCAATGTTTAACCAAATACTGCGATAGCGTCTAAATTCTTTTGCTAGAATCAGATTATTTAATCAGCGTCTTAGAGACTTCTGCGTTAGAAGGTTACATACAGCATTTAACCAACATTGAATACGAGAGGTTTTTGTTTATTTACTTCGTCTGGAGGTAGCGGGAATAATCAGAAGACACCTTGGTATCGATGGAGTCAATCCTTTTGAACCAATAACTTGTTTTCCCCTACACTCCTTACGTAAGATGGTCCCGGAACGATAAATCCTGGCTGCCCTGAGCGATAAATTGCGGTATCATATTGCATCGTGCACAATACGAGACACAAAGGCTGATAGATAGTGTGCTTAGTCTTATGAATAACAATTTGGGAAGTATCCAGGCGCCTTATATATTGCCTAATTTGCCTCGTTTTATTACTTTTTGCACAACCTACGTATTAACCACTTTAGTTAAGATGTCACAGGCCTCTTTTCTATGGGTTCATCAATAATGAGTAACTCTTTCACTACTAGGGTCTTTAGTAATAACATGCTCGTTTTACATTAACCTGGCCTAGAACTGTGATCTCTCCACCATGAATGTTGAGTTGTAACATCTAACACTAAAATATAATGCCAGTCGTCATGCAGTAGCGCTATGAAAAAGGTGTAGAGCCAGGGCATTGTCTGTATCCACCACTGAATTCTGTAAAATAAACAACAAAAGTAGGAAAATCTCTGCCAAGTTAAAGTGAAAGAAGTATAATACACTAAAATATCATTCTCTAGAACGGAAAAGAAAATACCCAGTTTCAGTGTTAACAATGACTGCTCCAAACCCCGTTACTCTAGGTCCATCGCCTTTACCTTTAAGCTCTTAGCGGGTCTCGTAAAACCATTTGCCAGCAGCTAGGGCCGCAGGAGCCGAAGCTGACACACACACACACACACACACACACACACACACACACACACACACACACACACACACTAAGTGAACAGTAATTTGAAACCAGTAGTACGATCTTTGGAGCTCAGCAAACTTTTCACAGTATTTTGTCAGATATAATTGTTGAACTCGAAAGTGGAGAGAGATTTTTTTTTTTTTTTTTTTTTACGGCTGTGAAGTTGATTATGGCGTTTGGTAATAGATAAATATATATAGCATTTTTCCTCGAATGCAAGGTGATATTAATCAGTTTTGGAGAGATCTCTGGTAACGACGAAATTAGAAATAGTGTTTATTGCACCAAAAAGCTTCATATTTGCAATTTGTCTACGGCATACATCTGTCTATTGTCACACACGTCAGTCGCGTAAAAGATGGACACAGACAAATCGCCTCCGTGTCGTGCTACCCTCTGCCATTTGGCTGCCCTCCCTCTAATTCACACTTCCTCCACCTATCTCGACTCCGTACATCCATTTTATCCGTGGTTTCCCCCTCCTCCTCTCCCTCTCCACCTTGCTTACATGCACTTGTTTAGTTAGTCTCTCATTGTCCACTTTCTCTACATGGCCAAACCATTTAAAAGTATTTCTTTCAACCTTTAATAGCCTCTACATCAGCTCCATAACACTCCATTGCTCCCTCATTTGTTTGTCTGTCTCCGTCTGACTGCACATACTCCTCTCAGATAATTCATTTCCGCTACTTATTCCAAACAATGATTTTATTTGTCCAAGTGGGAAGGTATTGCTATTATAAGGTTAAAATGACTCCCACTCTCACATGCTTCAGAGTATTTCGAGTTTGTATTGCCCGAGTTCCTCTTCCATACCAAGTTTTCCCATTAATCATCCATTCTTCCATTTCCTCCCCAACTCTACGTGCTTCCTCCATCCTCCAGGGGAACGCGGGGAGTATGGAGGAAATAGAGTATGAAAAATTGAAGATCCTTGTTATTCATGGGCATGGGAGGCTTTCAACAATATTGTCTTCGGTAATACATTATGGATTTTTGCCACACAACTCCTTCAATCCGATGAGGCTTTTTTCGTGTTATTTTTGTTAGCTTCAAACCTTTATGTTGAGTTTTGGGAAGACCATCTGTAGTAAATGGTTTAGAGTTTCCATTAACCTTTTCACAGCCCGAATCCTCTTCTTGGATGAATAAAATCGTCTGAAAACAGAAAAAAATAATCAAATGAAAGGAATGAGATAAATGATAAATAAGAGAAATACGTCATAGAACTGAAGAGGAAAAACTAGTACCGTCTAAGAGAGAGAGAGAGAGAGAGAGAGAGAGAGAGAGTGAGAGAGAGAAACACTATACTTTCAGCAACAACATCCTGCCGCCTCCTATCTTTTTGGACTTTGAAGATTATCTTCTGAATCCGCAGCAAATGGTAGGCTACTGTTGACTTTACTTAGCCACAAAGCTACCTCAGTGTCGTATGTCATCAGTGTCGTCTGTTTCGGATTCAAGAGTCTCCTCTTAATAATCCAAGGACAGAAGATCGGTTGAGTCAATAGGACTCTTGTTGGCGATAGTACATACCGTGAGTTTACATTCATATAGTCAAAAGAGGGAGAGGGAATGAAAAGTTGGGTACTTTGAGCTTATCTCGATTATGAGCCAGCGGGCGAGTGGTTGCATGCAATCCTCTGCCTGCATAATCCCACGTGCTGCAAATTACTCCAAGTCTAGGGTAAATTCAGTGTTGCCTAACAAGTAAATTTCGCTTTGTGAGCGCGTGAGGAGCGAGCGAGCGTTTGTTCATATGCCTATCATCATGATTTCACCTTGTAAACTTTCGACATATCTGGTGATGTAGTTGTACATTAACAGAAAAAAACTGAGCTAAAATATTTACTTTCTCACATTTTCTCTCTGGATGCGCATATAGCAAGGCAACATAGAATTTATCGCATGCGCAATGTTCAGTTCTCTGCTCCCGACTTCCCGTGTCAACGAACTGAGTCGGTAAACCTTTGGCTATTGATCGAATGATAAAATCCAGAAATGGAAAGATATATCCCAACATACAAAAAAAGTTCATGTAAAATTAGAAGCATAATATCTGATATTTAATTGCTAGAATTCATGAAAGAAAATATAGTGTTACAACAGGAAGTCTTTTAAAATTGATTTCATTTTGGAGCATGTCAAATTAAGCCCTCTGTACATTCCCTTGAAAAGCTGGGATTCCAAGGTGTTTCTTTTCTCTCATGAGGTAACATATAGCTAAAAACATAGTTTACTGAATGCAGCTACCACCTGTTGAAACAATCACTTCTCTATCTTCACAGTAGAAAAGTTATTAGCCCCTGAAACCATCGCGCGGTTGGGCTGTGTTGTTTCGGGCCGAGCCAGGTCATTTTGGGTCGCTCAGTCTCAGCTGAACGTACTGTACAGTAAACACAGCTTTGCAAGTTTGTTCGTTTCGCTTGCTGCGCTCGCTTGCTCGAAATCACTCTTCTGGCATCATTGAATATGGCACTGGTAACAATTGATAAAGTAGATTAAATTATAGCCATCGACTACAAAGGGATCAGTAAGCCAAAGTGACTTGTTTATGAATCCCAACCTTTCTCTAAAGTACGATTACCAGTAGGTGGTTCCATTCAGATCTCCAACTGTGCAGCAAGGTAAACAGGAAAAACGGGTGACGGAATTTGTCCAAGAATATGTCTAAAATTTCTTTCCCCATTAGTTCTTCTGGATTCAGCAGTACAACTAGGGATCTGGTTTAATTATCGACTGTTACTGGCTGTGTACTAAGGGGTGATTGGGACTTAGCAACACACACACACACACACACACACACACACACACACACACACACACACACACACACACACACACACACACACACACGCACACACACACGCACACGCACACACGCACACACACACACACACACCGCTCGCTGGTGCACACCGCTCGCTGGTGCAGTGGTAACGTTCTCGCTTGCCAACTGGTGGACGGGAGTTCGCGCCTCGCTCAGGTTGCGAAAAGTTTCACTGATGAAGTGGGTGGCTACTGTCCCCCTTGAGCAAGGGGACGGGTGTGTGTGTGTGAAGGTCACAGCCTTGCCCTTAGATCGGACTATATGAGCTCTCAGCTCCCTTCCGGGAGGGTAAAAAGCTGACGATCACGACCATCAAGTGATCCTGACCGACCCGGTGAATTACACACACACACACACAAAAGAAAGGAACTTAAAATGGCTGTCTACCTTACTGACTCCTGTGCAAATGGTAGGCATTAATCTACTGTGTTAATCACAAAACCAACATGGCATAAACATACCTATCCTGCCAGTAAAGAAGTGGTGGTAGACAGCAGTATACCGTCTTTAGAATTTTTTATTGCGTGTCAGACTCTGAGTATAAATTTGATAGAACGTGCCCTGGGATGCAGCAGTCCTCGCAAGTGCTATATGCGACATGGCACCACTTGGGCACCGACCATCTACACTGAATACGTACTGTGACTGTCCCATTCAAGACTGGTGTGATGGTATGATCAGGGATGTTTCTATGACAAGTTTATATGTCTTATGTAAGTTCAGTATTTTGTTTCTAACAAATTCGAAGAAGATCGTTACCTAATCTAGTCTCGGAATGAACGTATGCTATTAACACAACTTCTCTTGCCATTTTACCTCTCCAAACAAACAAACTCTTTTTCCTAGCTTCACATTACTCAGTTATCGGTTCAGTGCGATAACTTTTGTTTCTACTTGAACCTGCCCTAAAATTGTCATCTCCCCAACTTGTATGCTGAGTTGTAACAACAGATTAACACAAGAATATGGTACTAGTCACGAAGAGGTGTTGTGGAAAGGGTGTAGGGGAATAATTTCTCCCATACACCAGGCTGCGTAAAGTCATCTGCAAAATAGCACGAATATCTTAGCCAAGATAGACTAAAATAGGTACTTCCTTCTTGCCAACACCCGGGTATTAGTTATTCAGATCAGGAGAGAGAAAGTATTAGAAACAAGCTCCATTAACACAATTTCTATAAGATATTTTCTCTTGTTGTGGTAGGTGGGGGCGCTCACCATCCACTCACTCAATGTAGTGCTGCTGTCGGGTGTCTTCCCTTTCCTCTCCTCCATCCTTCTTTCCTTCCATCCTCTTCTGTCTATCTTTCCTTCATTCATTTCTTGTTCTTCTGCCTACGAGAGACTTTACACTCCCTCTTCTGTCTTTCCATCATTCTTTCCTCTTTCTTCGGCCTGTGGGTGACTTTACATTGAGTGACAAGCCAAATGGTTTCCTGTACACCAGGAGACCATTTACTACGCTGGATGGTAACCATATAACCAAATTTGGGCACCTGGTGGTTTACTGGATAATTATTGCGCTCCAATCAGATTGAACCAGTGAAGGTTTATATCCAAGGGATGGTTGGGGTTGATTGCTCATGTAATGCCACTCAGGGATGAGTGAGGCTGGTCACTCTAATCTTAAATGTCGGGACCAACTGCCTAGCCCCGGGCTCCTACACTCCTCATGAGGCAATGTAGGACTGGATGATATATGGATAGATGGATATATTCTCTTGTCTACAGGAGGCAAAATATATAAACGAATTACATAAATACACACACACAATATATACATATATATATATATATATATATATATATATATATATATATATATATATATATATATATATATATATATGTATATATATATATATATATATATATATATATATATATATATATGTGTATATATATATATATATATATATATATATATATATATATATATATATATATATATATATATATATATGTATATATATATATATATATATATATATATATATATATATATATATATATATATATATATATATATATATATATATATATATATATATATATATATATATATATATATAGGTACAAATATATAATATATATATATATATATATATATATATATACATATATATATATATATAAATATATATATATATATATATATATATATATATATATATATATATATAGGTACAAATATATATTATATATATATATATATATATATATATATATATATATATATATATATATATATATATATATATATATAGGTATAAATATATATATATATAGGTACAAAAATATAATATATATATATATATATATATATATATATATATATATATATATATACAGTAATCCCTATACTCTCCAGACGCCCACTTTCCGGATTCCCCACTTACCGGACATTGTGGGCCTGGACCTTTGGAACCCAAAAATGGCCAAAAAAAAGAAAAAAATACCCCCAAATGGGAATTTTCCTCCACCCGTAGTTTGAAATTGCCGCGCTGTGCCGAACAGCTGTTTAAACCACGGCCCCTTCACCCCTTCCTTCTTCCCCCCTCCCCCCTCCTAGTTAGAGTTGCCATTTGGTATTTTTCAATACCAAATGTGGGGCAATTTGGTACTGAAAAGTTCGTTTGGTAGTGAATCAGCATGATCCATTACCAAACAGATTTTTCATATGTATGAAGATATGGAGAATGGAGACGGTGGACTGTCTGCTCTCTTTGATTAATCTGCTAGCATACATAGCACAAAAATAAACATGCTGCTGACTATAAGGAGAGTGATTATCTTGATTTGTACATATAATTAGTGAAGACTAAATGCTTCCTTTAAGAATTTGGTAATGAAAAGTTAAATTTGGTAATAAAAATTGAGGAGCTTGGTAATGTGGCCAACCTCAGATCTGGCAATCCTGACCCCAGTTACTGTCTACCCACCTTCAAGGGTGGATGTCCATCGAAATGGATGTCGCACGTGCTCTTTTTTTGTGAATAAACAGTGAATAAACTGCAATACCTCGCCACTAGACCACACGGGAATTTACAGTGTTGTGCAGTGTTAAGAAAATAGAATTTAGAGTGCAAAGGATTAAGTGTGGAGTGCAAAGTGGCGGTTGAAACTGGCATGGCACAATTAAGAACAGAATGTGCAGTGGTAAACAATCATAACTCACGGTGCAAAGAATTAAGTGTAGCACAACACAGGATTACTGTGCGTGTTTCAGGAGCATTTTCACCACTGCCAGAGCCTACCAGGAGGCGGCCACAGACGTGCTGTAAGTACCCTGTACACTTTTAAATATTTTCCATAACCCCTTCAAATTCTCCATTCTCTTGTTCCTTTTTATTTGTTTCATGTTTTATTTCCATTAATGGTGTGAATAAGGTCTTAAATAGGTTTAAATAAGTGCTATACATGTCTGGTAGGGAGTTATTTAGGTGGCTTTCAAAGTTAGGCTGGGTTAGGGTCATAAGTACCAGTTCGGCAGGCAGAGGCCAACCTTACTGACGGGACCACTTTCCGGATATGCCTTTGGCTCTGTTACATTGGATAGTGGGGGGATTACTGTATATACAGTATATATATAGATAGATAGATAGATAGATATAAATATATATATCAACTTCATATTTTATGTAGAATCCTTTAGATACAGGATTTTAGAGCTATACATTGTGTGTGTGTGTGTGTGTATGTGTGTGTTCGTGTGTTTTATGATAACATCAATGGCGCGTCAAACAAGGAGTCACTGACTGTGATATTTATGAACACTTTCTCTTCAATGGCAGAGCAATGTTTCCCTGAATCTGGCACTATCAGACTATTATGGATCAATGCTTGAGTTACGCTTAAGCTCCCTGAAAAAGGCGAATTTCGTTTTGCACTCAGACTTTGCTCAGCTATAATTTTGTTTGCCTTTAATCTCTTCTGTATAATAGTGTTTAAATATTAACCATCCCGTGGTGAGAACGGGGAAGGAAGATGGAGGAGGTCACAGAACCTTCCCTCCTCAAATCTTGAACTCATAGTTGTCTTCTGCCTTGATGGCCCTTGTGCAGTCAGTAGGCACCAATTTATTTTAATAAATCAACGAGGCAACTTTAGCATTGTATTAATCTGAGGCCAGACAATATCATTTAGCCGAGAGTGAGTCATATCAACTATACAGTAGATTCATTAGCAATGAACGTTTAAGTAAAATAATATTCACGTTCAGAGAAGATTGATTTTCTCTTTGCATTCAGTCTTGGCTCATCTGTGCATGATAATTCTGTTAACGCTGAACCCCTTTACTATGATAATGTTTACATATAGTGATTATATTTTTGCTGCCTACCAACGATTCTCTTCACCTTCAAGATTATCTCCTTCAAGGGATTTAGCTTTTAACCCTATCGATCTCGTGACGCCTGTATATTGTTTATTTATTCCTGTTACCACAGAACGATATTCTCACCTTAGACGAACTCTCCAGTAGTGCAGGCGTTAAGGAAGCTATATTTAATCCTTTCAGTTAAAAGGTAGTTCTAAACTAAATAAAAATATATCAAAACAACAAAGAGGCAATAGTTAAACGTAAGTAGATGATTCATAACATCACTCTGGTTAACGCCAGGCAACTTTATTCCCAGTGGGAAACAACCTGAAGTCTGAGGGCAAAATAGCCTTCATCAGTCTAATCACTAATTTGAATTCAGTGCCCACGCTGTAGAAGGAAAAATATATAAACGATACCTTGATCGTAAAATGATTAATGCAGATCTTAAAAAAACAAATAATAATAATAATAATCACCATGAGATGTATCCTCTATAATGATGACAGAATCTACTGTAATGGTTGTTCAAGGATGGAGTACAAGTGAAATATTCGAAATAAAGTAGATACAGAGACAGTTCTTAGGCCTCTCATAACAACAGGTCTTCCTGAAACTAAGCAAAACATTTGGTGGCAGCAGCAAAAAGATGAAATGAACAACTCCAATACTCTGTTTAACCTCGTCTGACAAAGATCCCTAGCCTCTTAAAGCTCAGTTAGTGGCCAAATGTTGTCAGAATGAAGTACAACTTTGACTAGTAACCAAAGAGACTCATCTACCTCATAACTGCGGCATATCAAATATCACTCAACCAAGTCAAAGTATTCAAATTGTGCACGTGCTCTAGTTCCCTCAGATGAAAACAAAGCAACTATAGCACTGAGAGCCCTGATTCACTTTCAGAACCTTCGAATCGTTACAAATTTATAATTGCTCACTCTCGGTTTCTGATTTCTTCTCCTCGTAATTCTGACAGACTTACAGCAGTGGGAATCTGAAACATCACCAAAGCTGCCAGGATGGCAGCAATATTCTTTTTCAGAGAAGTTGTATGATGATGTGGTGAATGTGTAACCGTAAAAATACTGAATTCTGAATGTAGAATTCCTCCAGAAAGTTTTTTATCATTACAGTACATTCACAAAGCGCATATCTCCGCCAATGCCTATACTAGACAACTCAGATCATCACCAAAATACGTTCAAATCTTCGTTGACTCATGCCCCACATATCAAAAAAATTTCACAGAAGTCCATCAATAATTTATCAGGATATCTTGTGTTAAACAAACAAACAGTCAGACAGACAGACAAACAGGGATGAAAACATAACCTCCTTCAATTTCGTTGGCGAAGGTGAAGATAGCTACCACCATGCTAGAGGGCACTATAAGATAATGAAGCGTGGCTACAAACCAGCTATGCCTCCATCATATCTTGACTGATAATTTCATCATTTTGCAGCCAGTTTTCCATAGCTCAGTGGCAGAATGAAATAATACTGTGACTCCAGATTCTTTTTCATAGTGGTTCCTCGTGGCTAGCTCTGTTTCCCAGGTTTATCATCTTGTTACACTCTGGCAGTTCACGAAAGAGATGGTAATATTAGGTTAAAGCTGACAGAGTATAGTCAGCCTTAGGAAGAATATTCTGCCACAATTACACTGAATCAACGTAAACATCGCCAGTTAGAATGACCTAGTCTACTGTAATGCAAAGCATCCACTGGTAAACAATATGACTACCACAAAACATCGTAAAGAAAGCTACGTGGCTTGACATTCAGGGCAGAGCAATACTGAATCAGGTAAATGGATAATTATTCCATCTACTTTACACTAAGAGGTTAACAATGATGAAAACCAGTATTTTATGTAGTCTTATTGGAGTTGCAGGCCGATACTTTTTATGCAGCCGTGTGTCTCAGTATTTCCAGGTATAGCTAGTACTTTGTGTAAAGGCATTATCTCTACTATGGAATGAAAATTGTATTAGTTTGTTCCTATTTGAGTTAAACGAATCTGAAAGTGTGTTAACTGGTACAGTTATTAACCCTCCTGTGATCCAGACAACTCTAGTATTTTGTTCCAGCTAACGCATTTTTTAAAATTTTACTCACAGAAACCCTAAGCATTCAATAGCTTTTTCACTACTAAGATGAATTATTTTTTTCCCTCCAGGCTACCTACAAACAGTTTTATTTATGTTACGAAATTATTTCGTATTGACGGGGCTAGATGCAATCTCTGTACTACGTCTTCGGTAAGATGACGATTCATATTACATATTATATATATATATATATATATATATATATATATATATATATATATATATATAGAGAGAGAGAGAGAGAGAGAGAGAGAGAGAGAGAGAGAGAGAGAGAGAGATTCATACATACATACATAGATCGATAGATAGATAGATACGCATTATATCTATTCACATTATCCTCAGCCGATTTGAGTGGTTAAGAGACTGTTGTTGAAATAACAATAACAATGATAATAATAATTCTAATAATAATAATAATAAAAATAAAAATAAAAATACTAATAATAATAGATAATAATAATAATAATAAAACCTAGAAAACGGATATTGCCATTAGCAATATTAATAACACACGATATGACAAGGACATCCGTCTTGTGCATGTGACCTCAGTGCAAAAAATAAGCAAATTTTGAACTTTAACCTTGGCTGTGATCTTGAATTTGGGTAAAGGTGATTCATACTTAGTAGCCAAGCATAGCACATCAAGTTTTATCATTGTGCCAAGTTTGGTGATTATACCTCCATTCCATCTTTTTTTTTTGTGTGTGTGTGTGTGTGGACTTAATGACTTCCAATTACTTTCCACTGACCCCTAAGTAATCTCAGAAACTACGGGCGCAAATGGGCTCATAATCATTTCAGACCTGTTCCCCGACCTTGGCTATGTCCCACAAAAATTTCAGATCTTTATCTTTAGCTCTTTCTGAGAATCCGCAAATAGACTATTTTTATAGGTTTTTGGATGTGGCCTAACTGGAAAACCAGTACTGGGAACTGGAAGATAGTGGGTCATATGAAACTGCCGGCTGGAGGACTTGGATGGACGAGAACGATGGCCGTAGCTTTAAAACTGAGCGAATAAGAGCAATTAATTTCTCCGTTAGAGAATAATAATAATAATTATAATAATAATAATAATGATGATGATGATGATGATGATGATAAGAACAACATAACTTACCACTGGTGTGATGAGTTAATAATAATAATAATAATAATAAAAATAATAATAAAATAATAAAAAAAAAATCATCATCATCATCATCATCACCATCATCAACATCATCGTCATCATCATCATCATCATCATCATCATAATAACCCAGTGCCATCAAAAATACTACTCTTGAGCCAGGCAAGAATTTTTGTTGCTGAAGTGTACCTTAACAAATCCTAAAGATGATAACTCCCGTGGCTATAGGTGGATTCAAGCACTCAGACTCCTATATTACTGTTCATCAGCCAAATAGAATCATGTGGAGTTAGACGGAATACTGTACTCAAATGTTCCAGGCAATGAGATGGTCAAAGGCAACAGTTTTGAACACTCTTATTCTCCAGTGATTTAATTTCCATTTCATAAATTCATTTGGCGTTAGCTGGAAAAGAACACTAGAGCTGTACATTTCGTGGAAGAGTTAAACTTCTACCAACTCGTGCACACACACACACACACACATATATATATATATATATATATATATATATATATATATATATATATATATATATATATATATATATATTTCACGAAAAGAAAGGATCTGTAGTAGTGAGGGATTTGAAAATGACATGCTGAGTAATTCTCGCTGGTGCTGTGAGGGATAAAAATGCATTAGATATGAGAGAACGAGGAAGTAAATCAGGACGAAATCTAAAATGAAATCTGTGTAGTTATAACACATTCAGGCCGGCCTTTATGCAGAACTGGGAAAATGGCTCACACGAAACACAAGAAGTCATGGCCAGCATCATCAACAACAGCAACAGCAGAAGCAGCAGCATTTCTTTTCTTGTTACAATATAACTTGGGTAATTTATATTTTTCGTTTGCAGAGAGAGAGAGAGAGAGAGAGAGAGAGAAAAGAAAACGAAATAACAGAAATTAGGTACAGTGAAAAAAAAGAGGGGAAGAAAGAGTGAAAAGGTATTCAACAGACAGGCCTACCCAATGTTCCTCAGACTGTGCAGTTTATATATATTTTATTGGGAGTGAGGCTGGGATTTGTGCTCCCTCCCACCACATCTACGAGTAAATTTTATAGCACCGGCGAGTTCTTGGAACTGGATCTAACCACATCCGATTTCATTCCTTTTCTTTGAAAACTTATAATTTTGAGGGGTCAAGGATACGGGTAGCTCCCTCTTCCCGAAGTCAAGAACAAACAAAATGAGACTATATACCCCTGCAAAATATGAATCCTTTTACTGGGCATTTGTGGATACTACATTCTTGAGTCGGTGGTGCAAGGTACAGGTTGTGCCCCCTCTCTCGAAGCCCCAAGAGCATTTCCTGTGACGATGCATGCCTAATTGTGGGCAAAGAACATTATTTTAGTCTATTATCATTATTATTATTATTATTATTATTATTATTATTATTATTATTATTATTGTTATTATTATTACCGGTAATACTAATATTACTACTATTACTATTATTATTATTATTGATATCTTAGCAAGGAAGCAAACCGGGCCCATGACTGCAAAAGATGGATATTTCACTAGGATTCAGGGTAGGAGTCTTGGTCAATTTCCAGCACAGCTACGTTTAGTCTTGTGGTGCCAATGATAATCTTAGATTTGCACCAACACTCACTCGATATTTTTTGTCTATATTGAAATTTGTGATTACTACTGATCTTAAGGGGTCAGAATATGGGGTGTTCCCCCTTCCCAAAGCCGTCAAAAACCGTACGAATATCCAAGTGTAGTTATATTTATTTTTCCTGAAATCTGTAAATATTTTTTGCCAGTGTGGAGTGGAGGCTGGAGGCTACGTCGCCTTCCTGGAAATACACATACATATCTTGTAAACCTGGTCATGGAGCAGAACTTGAGTTTATTTTTGATATTCCTAACATTCCCAAGGATACGGATCTACCCACACAAGTACTCAACACTACTACTCTGACTGACTGCGCAAAATACCAGCAGAAACAGAGAAATCGTGAGTTATAATACAGATGGAAAAGAAAAAAAAGAAAAGGAAAAAAGGTAAGATAAAAAAAAATGCTAAAAAGAACGAAGTCAAAGGCTGTTAATTACCTCCGCCAACGAAGCTAAGAGGATTGTCAGTTCAACCATGCCTGTTTTTCTACATGATAAAACAAAAAATCATTGGATATCCTTCAAATCCGGTAGGTATGTGAAAAGTGGATCAAGGAAGAGTTTACTAGATTTTGAGTTGGATCCCGAATCCGAATGTAGGGACAAGTAATAAATTGTATTGACATTAACGGAGTATGCGCTCCTGAATTTGTGTAATAGAGGAGGATGAAACCATAGAATTAACAGAGTATGTGGGACATAAAAGTATTCGTCTGGTGGGAACGAGGAATACAGCAGTAAATCATACATTTTATTAGTGCTGGCGCAGGAATGAGTTCTCTAGCTAGAAATGTGGAAGAGAATAAGAAAGACTGACTTGTGATACGTGACATTCCAGTAAGTTCATTGTAATCATCCTGGCAAAAGAAAAAGAAAATACAAAATGGGCACAACAGAGAGAGAGAGAGAGAGAGAGAGAGAGAGAGAGAGAGAGAGAGAGAGAGAGAGAGAGAGAGAGAAACCAACTACAGTGAAATAACATGAGAGCAAGAGAACGAATATTCATACAACAGAAACTGGCCTACCTACCGTTGCCCACGTTGCGTAGTTTGTACATATCGTATTGGGAATGGGGTTGGGACCAGTGCCATCTCCCACCACATCTATGATTTAAGTTTTATGGTGCCACTGATCTTCTTAGGACTGGATCTATGCGAATAGAGTATTTATTCCTTTACGTTGAAAATTTTTATTAATATTTTCTGGGGTCAGGAATGTGGCACCTCCTCTTTCCTGAACTGAAGTACAATCAAAATTAGAGTATATATGTTATGACCTAACACAATTAGAATCCTTTTTCTGGAACTATGTGGATTTTATATTTTCGGGTCGGGAGCGGGGGCTACAGACTGCCCCTGCCCTCGAAACCCCAATGGCATTTTCTGTGCCGATGGATGCCTAACTGAAGGTATAGAAAATGTTTATTATTATTATTATTATTATTATTATTATTATTACTATTATTATTATTATCATAGAAATCTTTGCCGGGAAGCAAACAGCTTGATCCTTATTTGTGATTGCTTAGTCGGCAAGCAAACCATAAACTGTGTGACAATAGTTGCTTAAGTAAAAACCACTAAATTTCTTTTATTATCATGCTTCACCGCGTAGTCAGGTATCAAACCGTGTGCTTTGTGGCAACGGATGCTTGACACAAGTTTTATTACTATTATTATTGGCCATTTCATACTGCCCTTACTGTTAGGCGCGTTTCTTTGCTTGGTTTCTTGTTTAATTGTGGCAGGCACTTCTACCCTTAAGAATTAACCAATTCTGATAAAACTTGGACACAATGACCATCATATGACCAAGTTGTGGGTGCAAGGTTTTGGCTGCTAAGCAATGACTCATTGCCTACCAACGGCAAAAAAACGTTTTTTTTTCGTACTTTTTTCTCATTTTGGGCTGTAGAAACATTAATAACTGGCTTAGAAAGCTCTTTTTTTTTAAAAGGCGTTATTAGGAGGTCATTCCCTATCAGAAGTGTGCCATCCATTTTCCTCTTCTCTACTTTTCGAGTGGCAACCCTACAAACATTGGCCTCAGCATCCTAAGCAACCAGTACTGGTTTTCAAAAATCCCCCCCCCCCCGTTCCCCAGCAGCACTATGGAATCGTACGAAACTTTGCATGCTTATAGACACTGACTAGTACTATAACTTTGTATTGTACAACTATGTGCTACATTGGCCACGTCAGAGGACAAAGGTCATCATATGCGAAAACAGTGAAAATAGCTAAAACCACAACTCTGCTTGCGTGAAATGCTAAGGCTCTGAAGATGATTAAGCCCGGGCCTATGATTCTCGGGTGGAATATTGCACAGGAGTACCTCCATACACTTCCAGTCACTGGCAGTGCCACCTAGAGGTTGTACACCTCTGATTGGTTATTCCGTGAATTTCATACTCTCTAGTTCCACAGTGGGTGGATGGAGTCGAATGAAACTTTGCTTGCATATAGACGTTAATAAGTACTACAAGTGTGCTTCGTATCTGTATCACCTATATCTGCTAGGTCAGGGGTCAAATGTCATGAAGTGCAGAAAATATGAAAAGTGCTGAAATTTTGATCTTGTTTACGTGGAATGCTAAGGTTCCGAAGATTTTTAAGCCAGGGCCATGACTCTCGGGTGGAATGTTGCTCTGGAGGACCTCCGTATAGATATGACTTCAAGTATCGAAATTCACTCACGGTCACAGACAAAGCTTGGTCCACTTAAAGCTGGCCATCGTCGCCAACAGCCCACCATCCACTCACTAAATGTAGTGTTGCTTTAGGTGTCTGCTCTTTCCCCTCTTCCCTCCTTCCTCTTCTGTCTTTCTTTTCTTCATTCTTTCCTCTTCCTTCTGCCTATGGGTGACTGCCCTGAGTGACAAGCCAAATGGTTTCCTGTACTCCAGGAAACCATTTACTACTCTGGGTGATAACCATATAACCAAATTATGGCACCTGGCGGTTTAGTGGATAATTAAGGTGCTCTAGTAAGATTGACCCTGTGTAGGTTTATATCCAAAGGGTGGTTGGGGTTTATTGCTCATGTAATGCCACTCAGGAATGAGTGAGGTTGGTCACTCTCATTTTAAATGTCAGGACCAATTTGCCAAGCCCCGGGCTACTATGGCTCTTATCAGGCAACATAGGATTGGGTGATGGGTTATTATTATTATTATTATTGATTGCTTAGTCAGGAAGCAAACCACGTGCTGTTCTTATTAAGTACGTGACATTCCTCCGGGTAATATCTCTGGTCATGCAATTACTCCACGCGGTAGCTCCAAAAGTTTGGTCTGCACAACATACTTACAAGCAGACAGAGAGATATATTGAATTATAAACACATTACAAATGCCAAGAAAAAGGATACAAAACATAAAACAAAAACAAAAATGCAGACAGAGTGGAGTCAAAGGCAGCTAAATAAAATTGTGGAACAGGAAAAGAAAGATTGACAGGATGGAGAAACGTGACATGGCAACTTCTTTTGCGTAATAAATTTTACTAGGAAATGTTAAGAAAAAAAAAGGTGGCGGCAATAAAAGAAAATCTACTGAGAGAGAGAGAGAGAGAGAGAGAGAGAGAAGAAAAAGGAATAACAGAAATCAGGTACAGTTAAAAAAAAGAGGGGAACAGAGAGTGAAACTTCATACAACAGACAGGCCTACCCAGTGTCCCTCAGACTGTGCAGTTTATATGTATTTTACTGGGAATGAGGTTGGGATTTGTGCTCCTTCCCATCACATCTACAAGTAAGTTTTATCGCTCCAGCGAATTCTTGGACTTGGATCTATCCACATCCGATTCCTTTCCTTTTCTTTGAAAACTGTTATTATAATTTTTTGATGAGTCAGTGATACGGGTAGCTCCGTCTTCCCGAACCCAGTAACAAAAAAAAAAAAAAAAAAAAACTATGTACCCTTGCAAAGTCTGAATCCTTTTTCAGGACATCTGTGGATGCTACATTCTTGAGTTGGCATTGCAGAATACAGGCTGTACACCCCTCTCTCAAGAACATTTCCTGTGATGATGCATGCCTAATTGTGGGCAAAGAAAATTTGGTCTATCATTATCATCATCATGATTATTATTATTATCATTTGTCACGAATTCGCGTGAACATATTTATATAAATTAGTGACATTGTACTTTAATGAGAAAACAATGAACTCTAGTGGAACTCCCACTGGACATCACTCAGTTCAACCGTCCTCATATTCACTTCGATCGGGATGGTTTTCAGAACATTTGTCACTATTTCACAAGTGACCATTCTTATCCACGACATTAGTTCTTTCACTGAGTGATTTATTGTGAGCCTATATCGTTCACCTTCTTTCCGTTGACCGTTGAACTTAGGCCACGCCTACTTCCTGCAAATACGACCAGCTCGTACCTCCCTTCTGAGTTTGAAGTTAGTCAGCTCGGGATCGTCGTGAGGATAGGATCGTTTTGTGCCCAGCGTAGAGCAGCATCTCTGTTATACAGCGAATTCCTGATTCTCCACCTAGACGGTGATTGGCGAAGCAGGCTTGGAGTGAGTAGCAGCGCTGGTGTTCATCACAGGCGCCCAGACTTTCGTTTCGGCTTCCCTCCATTGACCAGTATTTCTGTTCGTTTTTCTAGGCTTAAGTTTTATTTAATTTTGAATGTGCAAGTGAGTGTATTCTCTTGTTATTTGAATTCATGAGTCCTCTAGCGACCATGAAATTCCCCTTTTGAATTTATTTTGAGATTCATATAACGTAAATTTATTTTATTGTAATCAATAAAGTTACAGTTCTTTTCTTTGAGCTTAATGTAATTAGAATCGTGTTTTCTATCTATCTATCTATCTATTGCCAGACGCCATAATCCCATAAGGGGTGGCCATTTGACTTTGAGTTATTTGTTTTACGGGGAGGGGCACTAACCCTCCACCAACCCACGTGTTGACACGTAGGGAGCACGTATGGTTTGGTTATATGGTTACCACCCAGCGTTGTAAATGGTTTCTTGGCGTACAGGAAACCATTTGGCTTGTCACTCAATGTAAAGCCACCTGTAAAGGAAAGAAAAGCAATAAGAAGTGACATTTTACTTCTCACATTAAGCTTATTTTAGTTGCTGTTCCTAGTTTGCACAAACTCTTTACAATATCCTTAACTGGTACTTAGGCCAGTTCTTTTGAATCAAGCTTAAATCCATTGTGTCAGCCAGGAGTTAAGCACCAGCAAGAACCTGTTCATTATCATTAGCATTAGTTATTGATTGTCAGGGGTGGAGTCACTTTCTCGAGAGGCTAACAGTACTACAAACAGCACTCATGAATAATTAGTCTGCTGTGTACTGTTGAGAAAGTTTATAAATTCTTGTCTTTAGAGAATCGGCGAAGTAAGCCAGGATAAAGTAAAACTTACTGCTAGATTTTCACAAGTCAGTTCCTTGTCTCTACTTACAAGGAATATTTAGCATTCTTAATTCATAAATTCACATCTTCCCGTGACATCTGGCGACCTCGCCAGGATACTAATTCCTAGCTCTAAAGTTATTAACGAGATAATACTCACTCACACCTAGGTATTTATCAATAAAGTCTATAGGCACTATCTTACTGGTGGTTATTGATTCATTTCTTTTAATTTCACGTAATAGTTTTCCTAGTCAGTTGCATTTTTAATTTTTTTTTCTTTACCAGTTTAACTAGATAAAGCTGGTCACCACCAACCTGTGCCTATATTCTTAACTTTTGATTATTAGTATTTCTCTGCAAAATAGCAGTCAGTAATCAGTCTTTAGCCCACTCAGCCTTAATTGAGTTAGCATCATTACTACTAATATATATGTACAGGAAGCCAAAGATATGGGGCTTATTGACCCCCAACAAATAAAAGCGTATGTGCTCTCACGGTTTAGTTACGAGCAGCAACATGAGAATGATGCCCATGAAGAGCGTCAAATTCAACGTGAACACGAGCGAGAACAATGGAAATATGAGCGAGAACAATGAAAGAGAGAATGAGAACACGAATGTGCTGAGCCAGAGGCATGTGAGAAACATGAACCTGAGATGCTGAAGCTCAAGCGAGACTCCTTGGCTTCAGACACATCTGGTGCAGCTAACCCAAGCTCCACGAGTGCTCTCCCTGCACATGTTCTGGCGACCCCACACCTGAAGCTTCCTCCATACAAGGAAGGCGAGCAAATCGAGCCATTCATAGCTCGTTTCAAAGACATGGCTCAGCTGTACTAGGTGGATGAGGCAGCTAAGCAGCTCCAGTTTCTTAGCTTGTTTGAGGGCCCTGCCCTCGATATTCTCCACAGAATTCGTGGAAACAATCTCGCGTATAGGATGATGAAGGCCGCACTCATCAAAGCATACGGTCTCACAGTTGATGACGCCAGGAGTCAGTTTATAAGGGCTCGTCCACAAGAAAAGGAGACTGCTGTTCAGTTTCTTGATTGGCTTACTGCTTACTCAGATGAGTGGATGGAGAAAGATAAAACTTCTCCCACACGAGAGGGGATAATTGACCTTATGCTGCACACGCAGCTAGAAAAGTCGTGGCTTGCTGATCTTATGGCTCAGCTTTAGATCTGCCAGGTAAGGATGTCAGCCAAATGGTGGAGAAGGCTGATGCATTCTTCACTGCGTACGGGTATCAAACTCGTACTCAACACACCTGGAACAGGGAAGCTGACAAATCTGAGAAACCATCTCAGACTGAACCCCAGCATCAAGGCCGTTCTCAGAACAATGGCCAAGGTCCAAACAAACCGCAGAAGAAGGACCAGGGGCAAAATACCCTGAAACCTGAGTGGAAGCGGTATGACAAGTACCCTAATCAGCAGCAGTATCAGCCATGCAATCGAAGGTTGGGACAATCCTTTTCAGCACCAGCCCCAATGGATCAGAGGCAGGAGGCTAACGCATTCTTTATTCCTCAACAGCAGTACAGTGGTGTCGTCCCTAGTAGCACAGGTACTTCTCCACAATTCACTAGTCCCCCAGTGACAATGAACCCTCCTCCACAGGTGGTCAACGCTCCATCTCCCCAGGCGGTGAGTACAACCCCTCAGGTATCTAATTCTCAGGGCACCATGTTTGCCACATCATTCATTCAGCAGCCTCATCAATGGCTGGCTGCTTCCTCCACAGGCCCTCCCACAGGTAACAGTGCCTTCCTTGTTCAGCCAGGGTTTGTGGGAGGCATTCCTGTATAGGTCCTGAGAGACAATGGTTCCTCAGGTTGCTCTGTCAGGCAGAGTCTAGTTTGGCCTGAGGAGTATACAGGTCGACAGATCCAAGCTCAGCTTATTGATGGATCAGTGTGATCGTTTCCTGAGCCACATCACGTATCCAGGTGGCATCTCCATTTTACACTGGTACGACACTTGCTTTTGTCATGCCAGAACCTTTAATTGACCTTATTATAGGCAACATAGCAGGTGCCAAGTATAGTTGCACCATAGATAATGCTACTCAGACTTCGGCTGCAGTAACACGAGCCATGACCAAGGCTCTGAACGGTGTCACCCCAGTGACCATTGCATTGCCGCACGATCTGATCTGTAGCCAAGATGTTGTCCAAGAACAACAGTCTGACCCGACACTTGCTGCTGTGTGGAAGAAGCAAAAGGTAGAGTGCTTAAGTATTCACGGGGAGGTCAAGCCAGGTTCCTTCGTAAACAAGGGTGGCTCTACTGTGAGTCACGAATACCCTAGGGCGAGGTTCGACTGAAGTTTGTTGGTCCCGCTAATTATCGCCAAGCAGTGTTAGAATGGGGTCATTGTTCAGCTCAGGAGGTCACCTGGGCAAAAAGAAAACCCAGGGCCATATCCGTGCTGACTTTTTCTCGCCAGGAATGGGACAGGAAATAGATAGCGTTGTGCATTCCTGCAATGTGTGTCAACATACCACCATCCAGGGACATGTCCTTCCTGTGCCGTGTGAATCCATGCCCATGATCTCTGAGTCAGCTGAGCAAGAGGGCAGTGGTAATGTGGATGCAGATCTGATGTCTCACCCACTAGCCCCGCAGGACACATTATGTCCAGGGCCTGTACATACATATGTACCGTAGGTTAAGGGGGAAGTTCGAGAACCCCCCAGAGGCAATCCGAGGCTGTGTTTGAATTACCTTGTGATGTCTCAAGCTGTGGGCCTCTCTGAGGATTCCTGGAGAATGCACATTATCCACATGAGTGTTCACACCCACGTTGCGTGTTAAAATGTGACTTGCCTGAGATTGCGTTGGGATTCTCAGCTGGCTGTTATTAATCGTAAGTGTAGAGTTAGGTTAACTAGTAAACTGCCCGTTCTCAGAGATTTCGGCAATCCAAGGACTAGCACGTTTCCTGGTTAATAATGTAGGTTAACCAGTAAACTGCCCGTTCTCAGAGATTTGGGCAATCCAAGGACTAGAACGTTTCCTGGTTAATAATGTAGGTTTAACCAGTAAACTGCACGTTCTTAGAGATTTGAGCAATCCAAGGACTGGCACGTTTCCTAGTTAATAGTGTAGGTTTAACCAGTAAACTACAGGGGTTCTCAGAGATTTGAGCAATCCAAGGACTACGTTTCCTGGTTAATAATATATCCATTAACAAAATAATAGTGTACTTTTTGTAACATAAATACTGACTACAAGGCAGAGAGAGAAATTGTAATATAATAAAAATTGTTTGTCGCACTGACACTTTTGATGCTCCACCTTGGTTGCTTTCGCAGGTGCAGCTGGCAGGTGTAGCAATTTTGTCATGCAGATCAGTTGATTGTCTCTGCCGCATGCTGCCGCCTCTTCTCTTCTGCCTCGTCATCTCTATTTACAATTGATCTGTATTATATCATTTTACACTTAAGCACAGTTACACCACAACTGTCACACCTACACCGTGTATTACATACATCAGGCTATATAACAATTAGTTGTTAATGTAAATGTAGCGAACTTTTCACTCAGTTTGACCTGAGTACAGGATTTTTCACCATCATCATGGAGTTTTTTCCTTAAGCTTGCTTCTATTAACGTAAATACGAGGTTTTTACGCTCATGGGAGACTGTGATTTTCTCCTGTAGCAGGATAGTACACACACCACAGTGTGAATCTTGTGTGACTGAGTTAGGATTTATATGTATGTATGTATATCGAAAATTTTTCTGAAGAAAAATTTAATTTTGATGGCGCGTAATGTCACGAAATCGTGCAAGGATATTTAAATTCATGACTTTGTACTTTAATGAGAAAACCACAAACTCTAGTGTAATACCCACTGGACATCACTCAGTTCAACTGTTCTCATATTCACTTCGATTGGCATGGTTTTCAGAACAATTGTCACTATTTCACAAGTGACCATTTTTATCCACAACATTA
The DNA here is from genome assembly GCF_032717465.1 of Coenobita brevimanus. NCBI lineage: Eukaryota > Metazoa > Arthropoda > Malacostraca > Decapoda > Coenobitidae > Coenobita > Coenobita brevimanus. The sequence continues at coordinate 40,548,387 of NC_137021.1, read as the reverse complement.
GTGCTTTCACCGAGTGATTTATTGTGAGCCTATATCGTTCACCTTCTTTCCGTTGAACATTGAACTTAGGCCACGCCTACTTCCTGCGAATACGGCCAGCTAGTACCTCCCTTCTGAGTTTGAAGTTAGTCGGCTCAGGATCATCGGGAGGATAGGATCATTTTGTGCCTAGCGTAGAGCAGCGTCTCTGTTGTACAGCGAATTCCTGATTCTCCACCTAGACGGTGATTGGCGAAGCAGGCTTGGAGCGAATAGCAGCGCTGGTGATCATTGCAGGCGCTCAGACTTTCGTTTCGGCTCCCCTCCACTTACCAGTATTTCTGTTCATTTTTCTAGTCTTAAGTTTAATTAGCTTTTGAATGAGCAAGTGAGTGTATTCTCTTGTTATTTGAATTCATGAGTCCTCTAGTGACTATGAAATTTCCCTTTTGAATTTATTTTGAGATTCATATAACGTAAATTTATTTTATTGTAATCAATAAAGTAACAGTTCTTTTCTTAGAGCTTAATATAATTAGACTCGTGTTTTACTTCTCCACATTAAGCTTATTTTAGTTGCCACTCCTAGTTTGCATAAACTCTTTACAATATCCTTAACTGGTACTTAGGCCAGTTCTTTTGTATCAAGCTTAAATCCATTGTGCCAGCCAGGAGTTAAGCACCGGCAAGAACCTGTTCATTATTATTAGCATTAGTTATTGATTGTCAGGGGTGGAGTCACTTTTTCGAGAGGCTAACAGTATTACAAACAGCACTCGTGGGTAAGTAGTCTATGCTGTGTACTGTTGAGAAAGTTTATAAGTTCTCGTCTTTAGAGAATCGGTGAAGTAAGCCAGAAAGTAAAACTTACTGCTAGATTTTTACAAGTCAATTCCTTGTCTCTAATTACAATGAATATTTAGCATTCATAATTCATAAATTCACATCCCCCCGTGACATTATTATTATTATTATTATTATTATTATTATTATTACTATTATTTGTGGTACGTGGGTGCGCTCACCATCCACCCACTCATGTAGTGATGCTTTTGGGTGTCTGCCCTTTCCTCTCCTCCATCTTTCTATCCTCTTCTGTTTTTCTTTCCTTCAGTCTTTCCTCGTCCTTCTGTCTACGGGAGACTTTACACTCCCATTCCGTCTTTCTTTCCTTCATTCTTTGCTCTTCCTTCTGCCTGTGGGTGACTCTATACTGAGTGACAAACCAAATGGTTTCCTGTACACCAGGAAACCATTTACTATGCTGGGTGGTAACCATATAACCAAATTTTGGCTCTGGTGATTTAGAGGGTAATTATTGCTCTCCAATCGGATTGAGCCGGTGAAGGTTTATATCCAAGGGATGGTTGGGGCTTATTGCTCACGTAATGCCACTCAGAAATGAGTGAGGTTGGTCACTCTCATCTTAAATGCAAGGACCAACTGCTTAGCCCCGGGCTCCTGCGCTCCTCATGGGGCAACGTAGGATTGGATGGTGGATGGATGAGTGGAATACTATTATTATTATTGATATCTTAGTAGGGAAGCAAACCGTGCCTTGTCTGCTAAAGTTATGCCACTCATTATGTTTAATACCCTGGAGGTCTGAGTTACGTCTTTCTCATGAATATATAGTGGTCCCTTATTAATCAGAGTAGTGTATTGGAAAGCCTAGCTTCGGTCCACCAAATTTCATTTATTAGTAAAAATAAAGCTTGATTTTACTTTTATTTTTTATGGTATATTTAATCAAGTGAAAAGAGCTTATTTAAAACTCGTCTAAAAAAAATTGTTTTAACTCAGAGAGAGGTACAAAAAAATAAATATTTTGCAAACCTCAAAATTTGCCCTAGATCAAGATTACTGTTCTTTTTTTGTTATAAACATTTTGTAAAATAATAAAAGATGATGAAATTTGGTACAATTAAATTTTACTTTCCAGTACACTAATCTGCTAAATAAGGGGCCACTATATATTCATGAGAGCGACCTGACTCAGACCTCCTGGGTATAATCAGTTAAGAAGTGGCATTAGACCCATTTTAAATGACAAATTATGGGAGCGATCTTGAGGTAAGCCTCCTGAGGACCCCGGGAAGACAGCCGTTGAGAGCATGTTTGAAGGGGTCCTCAGGCACAGCCGCACCCCGTTCCATAGCAGATATGGCCGCATGGAACCCTTAAATATAAGAACCTGATCTCATTCGGCGTATATGGTGATTTGACCCTACATTTTGTATATGTTAGAAGTGAGATAAGCAGGTCTGGAATCTTGCGATTGAGCTCGATTACAGTTCTATTGGCTGTTGCTCTATATTGCCTTTAAGCTTTGTATAAGCTAGTACATACTGTAAGGCGATTTCATATATATATATATATATATATATATATATATATATATATATATATATATATATATATATATATATATATATATATATAAATAACAGGACAAAATTTGAAGGGATGTTTAACATACTGAAAATTTTACTTTTTCACAGTGAATTTAAGTGTGGGGTGGGGGGGGGTGTCTTTGGACCTTACATAAACTTTACTTCTCTGTAGCTAATAATTTTGTATAATAGAAATAAACAGAGTTTAACCGCTTCAGGTAGAGATTAGAAGTCTCTCTTCTGGCCTAAATCTCGGGGTTAAGCTAGTCTTGAGGGACATCTTTTGAGTGCAATACAAAGATTTTTGTTAAACTATAGGCTATCATTTTTTGGAGTTAAAAAATTATCTTCATTCAAGAGCTCCTTGAGCTCAATCATAGTAGAGACCTAAGAGAAGGATTAGAATAAAAAACACTCCAACTGTTCTTCAGGAATAGACATTAGAAATCTCTAAGATATACAGTAAGCGACTGGGAGGATTAGAGTAATTTTTACGTCAAAAAAAATAAAATAAAACATAACTGCAATTAGGAAAAATAGCAAGGAAAATAGTAGTCGGCCAGATCGTTTAGGGTCGAATCCGCATTCGTATGGCGATTTTTTTTTTTTCTCGATCTATAATTTTTTTTTTACTAGAAGAGAAGCTAGGATTATAACAGCACATCTGATTAATAGTTAACTTTGTAATAAACGACAGAATGATCACTGTTTTTTCTAGGATTTTCTAATCCTTGCGATTGGAAGTCACATTTACTGGATGTACTAAAAAAAAAAAAAAAAAAAAAAAAAAAAAAAATTCTAAAAGGAGATCGAGTCTCCATGATAAAAGCTTAAATCTTAGGCATTTATCTGCCATTTTAGAATGAAGTGGCTGAAATTTGAAGGTATTAGACTGTAAATCTAAAGGTGAGTGAATTACTGCTTCATTAATTTTCAAGGCTTAAAAGATTTTTACCTTTATTAGAAGCTTTGAAAGCTTTTAGTTTAACTAACTTAATACCTTGTGGATTGAACATGTAAATATATGGTGGGGAATTTCACCATATCTTCGAAGATCATAACTTCTCGTGCTTGTACACTAATATGTATGTTAAATCTCAGTGAATACTCACATTTTTAGATTTGCAATCTAACGTCTTAACAATTCCACTATGAAATTTTAATTGAACGATTTTTTTTTTTTTTTTTTTTTTGTCAGCAAATTATAAGAATATTGGAACTCTATATTTCATTTAAGGAGCTTGAGCTCGGGTAGTTGGAACTTCTTTAAGATTAGTAATTCGGGCTGAGTTGAATTCAGCCAGGAAGGTTGACTGGGGATGATCAAATTTATAATGTAGTAGTGACTGCTTATGCTTTTATTATGATTATCTTTATAGTTTTTCCTATTATAATTGGTGGGTTTGGGAACTGATTGGTTCATTTGATATTTAGGGGCACCGGACATGGCACTTCCTTGAATAAATAATATAAGGTTTTGATTGTTACCTCCTACGTTAAGTTTCTTTTTAATAAGGAGAATAATAGAAAGGGGGGTTGGAACAGGCTGAACTGTGTATCCTCCCTTATCGGCAGCTATTGCTCATGCTGGAGCGTCTGTTGATTTAGGAATTTTTTCTTTACATTTAGCTGGGGTTTCTTCTGTTTTGGAAGCTATTACTTTTATAACTATAGTTATTAATATGCGACCGCGAGGGATAACGATGGATCGTATGCCCCTGTTTGCTCGATCAGTATTTATTACTACTATTTTGCTTTTAATTTCTTTGCCTGTTTTGGCTGGGGCAATTACTATGTTATTGACAGATCGTAATTTGAATACTTCTTTCTTTGACCCAGCGGGAGGAGGGGACTCGGTTCTTTATCAGCAGTTATTTTGATTTTTTGGGCATCCTGAAGTTTACAATTTAATTTTACCTACGTTTGGAATGATTTTACATATTGTTAGTCAAGAATCAGGGAAAAAAAAAAGGAACCGTTTGGATGATTGGGGATGATATATGCTGTGCTAGCTATTGGAATTCTTGGTTTTGTAGTGTGAGCTCATCACATGTTTACTGTGGTGATAGACATGGATACTCGAGTGTACTTTACGTCGGCTACGACTATTATTGCAGTTCCAACTGGAATAATTTTTTTTTAGGTGATTAGGAACCCTTCCTGGAACATATATTAATTATAGACCTTCTATGTGTTGGGGATTAGGATGTATTTCTTTATTTACAGTAGGTGGATTAACAGGAGTTGTATTAGCCAATTCTTCAATTGATATTATTTTACATGACACTTATGTTGTAGCACATTTCCATTATGTGCTTTCAATGGGTGCTTTTGGGGGAATTTTTGCAGGATTGGCACACTGATGTCTTTGTTTACCGGGCTAGCATTAAATCCTAAATGACTTAAAATTCATTTTTATACCATGTTTTTAGGGGTTAATATTACATTTTTCCTTCAACACATCTTAGGGTTAAATGGGATGCGTCGACGATATTCTGATTATCCTGATGCTTACGCAGCTTGAAATGTTTTATCTTCTCTTAAGTCTATAATTTCTGTAGTGGCTGTGTTGGGGTTTGTTATTATTATTTGAGAAAGATCAGTGTCTTATCGTGTTGTTGTATTTTCAGTGTATTTCCCTACTTCTGTTGAATGAAAGCATGCATATCCTCCTGCAGATCACAGATATATAGAAATTCCTTTACTTTCTAATTTCTAAAATGGCAGATTAATGCATTAAGCTTAGGACCTACGAATGAGATTATTTTTCTGTTTTAGAATTAGCTAATGGCAACTTGAGGGTATATACAGTAGGATTGCAAGATAGGGCTTCTCCTCTTATAGAACAATTAATTCTCTTTCATGGCCATGCAACAGTGGTTCTCATTCTTATTACAACTCTTGTGGGGTAGGCTATATAATATCTAGATTATTTTTTAACATGTTTATTAACCGTTCTTTGTTAGAAAATCAAACAAATGAGGTGATTTGAACTGTTCTTCCTGCTTTGATTCTGATCTTTATTGATTTACCTTCCTTACGACTCCTTTACTTGTTGGACAAAGTTAAGACCCCAAGTGTAATTTTACAGTCTGTTGGACATCAGTGATATTGAAGTTATGTAACTTCTGATTTTTCTCAACTGGAGTACGATTCAGTTATGGTTCCTACTGATGAGCTGGGGGAAGCTGGATTTCGGCTTTTGGATGTCGATAATCGAGCTGATCTGCCTTTTAACACTCAAATTTGAGTGTTGGTAAGGGCGACAGATGTTATTCATTCTGGTCGTTTAAATTAAATTAGGTTTTTAATTTCTCGTCCTGGTTTATGTTATTGTCAATGTTCAGAAATTTGTGGTGCTAATCATAGTTTTATGCCGATTGTAGTGGAAAGAGTTTCCGTCAAGTCTTTTTTATCATGAGTCACATCTTCTGATGAGGCTTGGGTTTAATTTCACCAGATGACTGAAGTTTAAGTGTGGGTCTTTTAAACCTATTATAGTATAATTACTTCTGGTGAATACCGTAAGTTAAGAAGATAAGCTAAGGTTAAGCTGGTGGGTTCATACCCCACTTATGGGCATATTTCCCTCTTTTTAAAAGTTTAGGATTGGTATAGTTGTTAGGGAGGTTGACGCTGATAATGTCAATTTTGTAGTTTAGATATAACCTATCTATACCTATGCAAAAGAAACAGGTAAGATTAATTTTTGTTTAACTGAAGAGCTTTCCCTTTTGAATTTATTTTTCTTTTCCTAATTTGTTGTTTTTTCTACTTTGATTTTTGGGACTTTGCTTTCTATTTCATCTTGTTCGTGATTTAGAGCTTGGGTTGGATTGGAGTTAAATTTGTTGTCATTAATTCCTCTTATAATTGTTATGAGTATCCAATATTCTTCAGACGTGGCTTTAAAACATTTTCTTGATACAAAGTTTAGCATCTTCTTTGATGATTTTTTCGGCTTCTTTTACATTAATTCTATAGGGTTGCTTCTGTTACTTTATTTTGTGCCTTGATTTTAAAATGGGAGGCGCCCCTTCCCATTTTTGATTTCCTTAAGTTATAGGAGGTTTACTTTGCCCTCAGGCTATGACGTTAAATGTAATTTAAAAATGTCCTCTTTTTATTTATTTATTTATTTTTTTGCTCTTTAGAGAGGACGAGGATGATAGAAATTTATTTTTCTGTAGCCAGAGTGTTATCAGCTGTTGTTGGTGTGGTAGAAGGTATTACTCAAACTTCTTTACGTAAAGTGTTAGCTTTTTCTTCAATTAATCACACTGGTTAGATGCTTTCTTCCATTTTAGTAAGAGGTAACCATAGGGTTTTATTTTTTATTTTCTTTCATTTATTTGTCTGTTGTTATTCTTTTTCATTATAAGCAAGCTTTTCATTTTAATCATCTTTTGATTTATAATTTACCTGTTGAGGTTAAAATGTTGGTATTTTTTTCTTTGTTGTCGTTAGGAGGTCTTCCTCCTTTCACTGGCTTTATTCCAAAGTGGTTACTTATTCAGGAGTTAGCAGGGGTAGGGAATTCTGTTTTGTTTGTTGTACTCCTTGAGTCTGCTCTTATTACCTTATATTTCTACCTTCGAGTGTCAATTATATCTTTGACGCTTAGATATCCGAGGTTAATAATTTCTGTTGCAAGTCAGCAAAGATTCAAATGATTAATGCCATATTGTATGTTTATTATTTTGGGGGGGCTTTTAATCCCATTTGTAATAATTATTTGGTTGATTAGTTAAAAAATAACATGAGTTTGTCAAGTTAAGTTATCATATATCATCCAATTTCTCAAATAGCTCCTATTTTATGACTGAATTTAACTATTATGATCCTATGTACGTTTGTTATTTTTACTGTAATATATTATATTTGAGTTCCGAAAAAATTTGAATCCAAAGAGGGGGTAATTAGTATTGAAAAAAAAAAAAAAAAATGAAAGTGACAGCAAGATTATCTTCTATTTTTGAGCCTTCTTCTGGTTTAATGGAGTTAGAATTGAACTGACATTCTACTTTTTTGGGGTTGGTATTATTTCCTTATATATAATGGGTTTCTTCTTTTCGATGATCTTTTACTTGGTACAAGTTAAAAATAGCTTCGCGTCAAGAGTTATAAAATATTCTCGGGCCAAGTCAACAAAGAAGGACTATTATTTTTGTATCCTTATTTTCGTTTATTGTTTTTAATAATTTTTAGGTCTCTTGCCTTATGTTTTTACGAGATCTAGACATTTGGTTATAACTTTGGGGTTGTCTCTTCCTCTTTGATTAACTTTTATAACCTACGGTTGGTTTAATCATACCCAGCATATGTTTGCTCATTTGGTTCCTCAAAGAACACCTGTTGCTTTAATACCTTTTATGGTGTTAATTGAAAGTATTAGGAATATTATTCGACATGAAACTTTGGCAGTTCGGTTGATGGCCAATATAATGGCTGGACATTTGTTACTAATTCTCTTTGGAGGAACTGGTCCTTCGCAGACTTCTTATTTTTTATTTCTTTTGTTCATTGCTCAGATTTTACTTCTTCTTCTTGAATTTACTGTTGCAATTATTCAGTCTTATGCTTTTGCAGTTTTAAGGACTTTATTTGCAAGAGAAATTAACTAATGGCATCATCACATGGACACCACGCTTATCATTTGCTAGAAATAAAACCATGACCTCCAACTGGGTCGATTAGTGCAATGATACTAACTACTGGGTTAGTTAAGTGATTTCATCAGTTAAATATAAATTTTCTTATTTTAAGGTTTGTTGCTGTCATCTTACCTATAATTCAGAGATGACGAGATGTAGTGCGTGAAAGAACTTATCAAGGATCGCATACTAAAGTAGTAGTTGGTGGACTGCGGTGGGGAATAATTTTATTTATTGTGTCAGAAGTGTTTTTTTTCTCTCGTTTTTTTGAGTATTTTTTAATGGAAGGTTGGCACCGGCTGTAGAAATTGGCCATCCAAGGGGATTGTTCCATTTAATCCTTTTCAAATTCCCCTCTTAAGCACTATTATTCTTAAGCCTTCATGGGCTAGAGTAACTTGAGCTCATCATGCTATTATAAGGTCTAATCATAATGAAGCCCTTCAGAGCCTTAGTATTACTGTTTTTAGGTATTTATTTTACAACTCTTCAAGCTTTTGAGTACTTTAAAGCTCCGTTTCCTATTGCTGACTCAGTTTTTGGATCTTGTTTCTCTGTAGGAACAGGCTTCCATGGTCTTCATGTAAGTATTGGAACTACGTCTCTGATGGTATGTTTATATCTTCATGTGTCATTTTTTTCCAACTCATCATTTTAGTTTTGAGGCCGCTGCGTGATACTGACATTTTGTTGATGTAGTTTGATTTTACTAGGATTCGGGGTCGGAGTCTTTGTCAACTCCCAACACAGCTACGTTCAGTCTTGTGGTGCCAATGATAATCTCAGGTTTGCACCAACACTTACTCGATATTTTTTGTGTATACTGAAATTTGTAGTTACTACTGTATCTTAAGAAGTCAGGATATGGGCTGTTCCCCCTTCCCAAACCCATCAAAAACCGTACAAATATCCAAGCATAGCTATATTTATTTTTTCTGAAACTGTAAATATTTTTTGTCAGATATGGAGTAGAGGCTAGAGGCTATGCCCCCTTTCTGCAAATACACATACATATACATACTGGTCAGGGAACAGAACTTGGGTTTTCTTTCATTATTTCTAAAATTTCCGAGGATAGATATCTACCCGCAGAAGTACTCAACCCTACAACTCTGTGACTGCACAAAGTACCAGCAGAAACAGAGAAATCGTGAATTATAATAAAGATGGCAAATAAAAAGGAAAACAAGGAAAAAAGTAAGAATAAATCGAAAAAAAATGGATGTCAAAGAGAATGTAGTCAAAGGTTGTTGTTTACCTCCACCAAAGAAGCTGGGAGGATTGTCAATTCAACCTCGCCTGCCTGTTTGTTTACCTACAAGATCCCTCCAAAATTGTTGTTGGATTTCTTTCAGATCTGGTGGATATATGGGACGTGGAACAAGGATGAGTGTAATAGGCTTAGAGTTGGATCCGAATCCGGATGTAGGGATAAATAATAAAATTTATTGCCATTAGCTGAGTATGGGCTCCCTGAATTTCTGTAAAGGGGAGGCTGAAACCGTAGAATTAGCGGACTACGTGAGACAAAAGTATTCATCAGGTTGAAACGAAGAATTACAGCAGTAAATCATACATTTTATTAGTGCTGGCGCAGGAATGCATTCTCCAGATGCTTTCTAGTTGGAAATGTGGAAGCAGATGAGAAAGACTGACATGGTCAAATGTGACATTCCAATTTCTTCTGCACTGAAATCATCTTGGCAAAAGAAAAATAAAAGACTGAGTGGGGACCACGCAGAGAAAGAGAGAGAGAGAGAGAGAGAGAGAGAGAGAGAATAATAAGAGAAACCAACTACAGTGAAATAACAAGAGAGCAAGAGAAAAGAATATTCATACAACTGAAACTGGCCTACCCACCATTGCTCAGGTTGCCTATTTTATGCATATTTTATTGGGATAGGGATCGGGATCTGTGCCCTCTCCCACCATATCTATGATTTAAGTTTCATGATGCCACTGATCTTCTTAGGACTGGATCTAAACGAATCGAATATTTATTCCTTTACTTTGAAAATTTTTATTATTATTTTGGGGTGTCGAGGATATGGCAGCTTCCCTCTCCCGAACTCAGATACAGTTAAAAAGAGGGCATGTATGTTATGACCTGACAAAATTATAATCCTTTGCCTGGAATATGTGGATATTATATTTTCGGTCCGTGAGTGGGGACTACAGACTGTGCCTCTGCCCTTGAAACCCCAATGGCATTTTCTGTGCCGATGGATGCCTAATTGTGAATATAGAAAATGTTTATTATTATTATTGTTATTATTATTATTATTATTATTATTATTATTATCGACATCTTTGCCGGGAAGCAAATAGGATCTTATTTTTGATTGCTTAGTCAACAAGCAAACCATAAACTGCGAGACAACAGGTGCCTAAGTAAAAACATCACTAAATTTCTTTTATTATCATGCTTCACCGCGTAGTCAGGTATCAAACCGTGTGCTTTGTGGCAACGGATGCTTCACACACGTTTTATTAATATTATTACTGGCTAGTTCATACTGCCTTCACTGTTCGTCGCGTTTCTTTGCCTGGTTTCTTGTTTAACCCACCCCGTCACGGAGACGTGAATTCATGTCCTCACATGATGTGCACTCATATCCCAGAGACGTAACTTAACGCGGCAACATTGCAAGGACATTGCAAGGTCCCTAATTTGCACAATTTTCAATTTTCGCGAGTGATTTTTGGCACGTATACACGGGACACCTTCCTCTACTAGATGCCAGGCAGGGACAATGCCTTACCCAGCATGACCTCCTCCCCTCCCTGCATGACCTTTTCTCAGCAATTCACCTGTTATCAGTGACCTGGCCAGTAAAGCCATGTCATGCCACGGTACCAAATTCAGGGCCAGAGTGATTCCCAATCGATGACAATGTGGAGGACAAACATTAGAGGAAGAAACAGTCAGAAATGATGATCAGGTAATGTGGCAAAAAAAGGTCAGGAATGGTGATGAGTTAGTGAGTGAAACAATGCTTATAATGCCTATATTACCGTTTGAAAACCAATATACTCTCATACTACATATAAATTTGTACCAAATAAATAAATAAATACCATTTATGAGTGGTGTAGAATAGTTATCCCCCCATAAAACTCGTTTTCTTTGCAGCCAGCCTGATAGAAAACCCTGTAAGGTAAGGAGGTACTCCTACCTGGATCGAGTATTTTAAACCTCAGGTGAGCGATTTCTCTATGAATTTTCGATGTTTCTCACCAAAACCGGATGTTTGAGCAAAAAAAAAAAAAAAAAGGTCCAAAAATGTCGGGACTGGGGCGTACCACTGCCCAGAAAACGTCGGGATGGGGCGGGTTAATTGTGCCCGGCACTTCAGGAGTAGACTGTAGCACGAGTCGAGCAGGGCAGTACTCCCGAGGTGGATGGAAAGCTGATGACAGAGAGTGCTGGAGCTCCCGTTTCATCAGCCCTCAGGACTAGTTCCTGACCATCCCCCTTTGCTGAACTTTTTCAGTGTCTCAGTTACACAGAGAGTAGGCCAGCATGCTCTCCAGTACAAATTTCTCTAACTATCTACACCAGACTACATGCACAGTACACACTACACTTCCTTTTCCAAAAATCAAAAATCATGGCGTCACAACACACAGCCTCAGAGTCCCCAGGGGGGGGGACCATAAATGCCCCCACCATCCGCCCCTCTCCCGATGACGACTCTAGGTGCCTGGAACCACTGTCTGACTCTTCTTCATTTCTGCAACATTCGCGGCCTTTCCTCTAACTTTCACTCTGTTGAGCACCACCTCTCCTCCTCTAAACCTCATCTACTTCTTCTAACGGAGACTCAGCTGTCTGAGGCAACTGACAGCAAACCCTTTTCTGTATCCTCCTACTTTCTCTATACTCATTTCAAAGCCAAAGGTGGCTGTTGAGTATATATACGCAACGACTTATCTTGCTCTCGTGTTCCTGAACTCGATTCTTCTGAATTCTCTACACTCTGGCTTTGGCTTTCCTGTCATTCTCTGACTAAATATATCTGTGCTGTTTACTTATCCCCTAATTCTACTGACTATCAAAAATTCTTCGACTATCTTACTTCTACGATGGAACACATTCTATCCATTTCTCCTTTCTCTGAAATCTCCATTCTAGGAGATTTCAATGTTCACCACCACCTTTGGCTCTCCTCTCCTTTCACTGATCCACCTGGTGAAGAAGCCTACATCTTTTCTATCCTTAATGACCTAGAGCAGCTTGTACAGCACCCTACCCGTATCCCTGACCGCCTTGGAGAGAGCTCCAACATACTTGACCTCTTCCTCACAACTAATCCTTCTGCTTACTCTGTTAGTCTTTTCTCTCCGTTGGGCTCCTCCAATCACAACCTTATTACCTTAACCTGTCCTATCACTCCAGTACGGCCTGTGGACCCTCCAGGGAAACGTCGTCTGTGGCATCTTCGAGCCGCGGACTGGGAGGCCCTCAGGCAGTACTTCTTTGATTTTCCCTGGAATGATTATTGCTTCCGTGGCCGGGAGCCATCTAAGTGTGCCTTGCGCATTATTCTCTCAGGCATGGAAGCATACATTCCTTTCTCATATCCTTTGACTAACGCAAGAAAGCCTTGGTTTGATCACGTTTGTTCGAATGCTGTCCGCAACAAGGAGAGGGCCTACAAAAGGTACCGGAGCCAACCCACCCCTGAATCACATCATCTTTACGTTTCTGCCCGGAATCGTGCTATGTCTGTTCTTCGCTCTACTAAAAATAATTTCATCCATAGTAAATGCTCTCAACTCTCCAACTCGAATTCTTCCCGCTCCTTCTGGCACCTTGCCAAAAATCTTTCTAACAACTTTACCTCATCATCCTTCCCTCCTCTTTTCTATTCTGATGGTTCTGTAGCTATTTCTTCTACTGATAAAGCAGAACTCTTCGCACAGACTTTCTCCTCCAATTCCACCTTAGATGATTCCGGTGCTGTTCCTCCATCATTTCCCCCCTCTGACTTCCTCATGGCTGACATTAAAATTTCTTCAGTTGATGTATTTTCTGCCATCACTGGCCTCAGTACTAACAAGGCATATGGGCCTGATGGGGTCCCTCCTGTTGTTCGCAAGGACTGTGCTTCTGTGCTTACACCCTGCATAGGCAAACTCTTTCGCCTTTGTCTGTCAACTTGTACCTTTCCTTCTTGCTGGAAGTTTGCTCTCATTCAGCCAGTCCCAAAGAAGGGTGACCACTCCCAACCCTCCAACTATCGTCCAATTGCTTTAACGTCCTGTATTTCAAAAGATTTCGAATCAATTCTCAATAGAAAAATTTTAAGGCATCTTTCCTATCACAACCTTCTTTCCGATCGTCAGTATGGGTTCCGTCAGGGATGCTCCACTGGCGATTTTCTCACCTACCTTTCAGACTCCTGATCATCCTCCTTTCGGGACTTTGGCGAAAGCTGGCATAAATCTTTAATTTCCAAACTGCCCTCCTACGGTTTCTATCGTTCTATCTGTGCCTTCATCGCTAGCTTCCTTTTTGGTCGTTCTATAGCCGCTGTTGTAGACGGCCATTGTTCTTCTCCTAGATCTATCAACAGTGGTGTTCCTCAGGGCTCTGTCCTTTCACCAACTCTCTTCCTTTTATTCATCAATGATCTTCTAAGCTGTACATCTAACCCTATCCACTCATACGCTGATGACTCCACCCTTCACCTTTCCATTCGGTTCCTGCAACGCCCATCTCAACAGTTGCTTCAACAAACAAGGGATGAGGCTATGGCACACCTAATGTCTGACTTGGCTCGTATCTCTGACTGGGGTAAAAATAATATGGTTGTTTTTAATGCATTTAAGACTCAGTTCTTACACCTATCAACCCGACAAAATCTTCCACAGGTATACCCATTAATGTTTAATAATATTCAGCTTAATCCTGCATCATCCTTGAACATGCTTGGGGTTTCATTTACTCGGGACTTATCTTGGAAAGATCATATTACATCTCTTGTGAAATCTGCTTCCAAGAGATTGGGTGTGCTAAGCCGACTCCGCTCTTTCTTTACCCCTGCACAATTGTTGACTCTATGCAGGGGTTTTATCCGCCCCTGTGTGGAGTACAACTCTCATGTGTGGGGAGGCTCCCCACATACAGCCCTTCTCAATAGGGTGGAGTCAAAGGCTTTTCGTCTCATTAACTCTCCTCATCTTACTGACTCCCTTCAACCTCTGTCTCTTCGTCGCACTGTTGCATCTTCATCTCTTTTCTATCGCTACTTTAATGGTCACTGCTCCTCTGAACTGTCTGCTTGCATTCCTCCACCTCTACGACGGGCGCATAGCACTCGTCTGGCAGCAAACTCTCATCCTTTTTCTGTCCAACTCTCTAATGCAAGAGTTAACCGTTACTCCCAGTCTTTCATTTATGCAACAGGTCAGCTCTGGAACTGTCTCCCTCTGTCTGTATTTCCTGCTGCCTATGGTCTCCAGTCTTTCAAACGCAGTGTGTCCAGGCATCTCAAAATGATCAGACCTTGAATTTGGCTCTCTATTGTATTTTGTTTTTCTATTTGAGGGAACTGTTACTGCGGGCTCATGGCCTTTGGTTCCTTCTTCCTCGCTTAAAAAAAAAAAAAAAATATATCTATCTATAGCCCAACGCCCTACTCCCGCAAAGGGTGGCCACAGACAAACGCCTCTAAGTCTCTCTGTCACCCACCATTTGACTGCCCTACCCCGAACTCATTCTCCTCTCCCTCATATACCTCTCAACTCCATCCCTCCACCTCATCCTTGATCTCCCCCTCCCTCTACCTCCCTCCATTTCACCTACATACACCTTCTTAGTCAGTCTTTCATTCTCCATGCTCTCCATATGTCCAAACCACCTCAGTGTCTTTCTCCTAATTCTCTCAGTCACAGCCACATCTACCCCACAACGTTTTTTCACTTCTTCATTCATCAACCTGTCTCTTCATGTCTCTCCACATGCTCCTCTAAGGTAACTCATTTCCACTGCTGTCACTCTTCTACCCTTCGGAATTAACAAATACCGACCAAACTTGGACACAATGACCATCCTATGACCTAGTTGTGGGTGCAAGGTTTTGGTTGTTAGGCAACTACTCATTGCCTAGCAACGGCAAAATATAAGTTATATTTTTGTACTTTTTCATGCTTTGTGCCGTAGAATCAATACTAACTGGCTTAGAAAGCTCTGATTTTTTCTAGGCATAATCTTGAGGTCATCCCCTATCGGAAATGTGCCTTTATTTTCCTCTCTCTCCTCTGCTTTTCGAGTGGCAACCCTACAAAGATTGGCCTCAGCAGCCTATGCAACCAGTACCGGTTTTCAAAAATCCCCCCCCCCCAGTTCCCCAGCAGCTCTATGGAATTGTATGAAACTTTGCATGCTTATAGACATTGACCAGTACTATAACTTTGTATTGCACAACTATGTGTTGCATTGGCCACGTCAGAGGACAAAGGTCATCAAATGTGAAAACAGTGAAAATAGCTAAAACCACAACTCTGCTTGCGTGAAATGCTAAGGCTCTGAAGATTATTAAGCCTGGGCCCATGATTCTCGGATGGAATGTTGCACAGAGTGCCTCCATACACTTCCAGTCGCTGGCAGCGCCACATAAAGGTTGCACCTCTGGTGGGCCATTCCGTGAATTTCATGTTCCCTAGCTCCACAGTGGGTGGATGGAGTCGAATGAAACTTTGCTTGCATATAGACGTTAATAAATACTACAAGTGTGCACCGTACCTCCATGACCTGTATCCGCTAGGTCATGGGTCAAAGGTCATTAAGAGCAGAAAATATGATAAGCACTGAAACTTCGACTTTGCTCGCGTGAAATGCTAAGGCTCCGAAGATTGTTAAGCCAGGGACATGATTCTTGGGTGGAGTGTTACACTGGAGGACCTCTATATACAAATGACTAAGTGTTGGAACTCACTCACGGTCGCAGACAAAGCTTGGTCCACTTAAAGCTGGCCATCGCCTCCAACTGCTTAGCATCCACTCAGTAAATTTAGTGCTGCTTTGGGTGTCTGCTCTTTGCTCTCTTCCCTCCTTCCTCTTCTGTCTTTCTTTCCTTCATTCTTTCCTCTTCCTTCTGCCTACAGGTGACCTTGCACACTTTTCTGTCTTTCTTTCCTTCATTGTTTCCTCTTCCTTCTGCCTATGGATGACTGCACTGAGTGACAAGCCAAATGGTTTCCTGTACACCAGGAAACCATTTACAACTCTGGGTGGTAACCATAAAACCAAATTATGGCGCCTGGTGGTTTAGTGGATAATTATGGTGCTCTAGTCGGATTGACCCTGTGTAGATTTATATCCAAGGGGTGGTTGGGGTTTATTGTTCATGTAATTCCACTCAGGGATGAGTGAGGTTGGTCACTCATCTTAAATGTCAGGACCAACTTGCCTAGCCCCGGCCTCCTATGTTTCTTATCGGGCAACATGGGATTGGGTGATGGGTTATTATTATTATTATCATTGTTATTATTATTATTATATTATTATTATTATTATTATTATTATTATTATTATTGATTGCTTAGTCAGGAAGCAAACCACGTGCTGTTCTTATTAAGTACGTGACATTCCTCTGGGTAATATCTCTGGTCATGCAATTACTTCACACGGTAGCTCCAAAAGTTTGGTCTGCACAACCTACATACAAGCAAACAGAGATATATACTGAATTACAAACACATTACAAATACCAAGAAAAAGGATACAAAACATAAAACAGAAACAAAAATGCAGACAGAGTGGAGTGAAAGGCAGCTAAATGAAATTGTGGAATAGGAAAAGAAAGATTGACGGGAGGGAGAAACGTGACGTGGCAAGTTCTTTTGCGTAATCAATTTTATTAGAAGATGTTAGGAAAAAAAAAAAGAGGTGGCAATAAAAGAAAGTCTACTGACAGAGAGAGAGAGAGAGAGAGAGAGAGAGACCCCCCGAGGTGATCAAGGTCTAGCCACGCACCCCTTACATAAACAACATGAGGGCTAGGGCTAAGGGAGGAGGGAAAGGGTAGGAGGGAGGGAGAGGGATGAAAGGAAAGGGAACAACAGGAGAAAGGATGAGAAGAGCGAATGTATAGGGAAGGAGAGGACAGACAGACAGGAATATAAGTGAGAGAGAAATGGGACGGAAAGAGATGTGTGATGGTATAGGCAGATGGAGAGAGAGAGAGAGAGAGAGAGAGAGAGAGAGAGAGAGAGAGAGAGAGGAAAGGCTAGGAAGTGGAGAAAATGTTGTAGTAGTAGTCGTAGGGGAGGGAAGTAAGGATAAATGCGTTGAGGATAGAAGCAGGATGAAGGAGTGAGTAGGAGGAAAAGAGGCGAGTAAGGAATGAGGAGGAGAGGGTAGGGAAGCAGGAGGGCCAAAACAGAGGTACTGAAGAACAAAGGAGAGACAAGTGGGAAGAATGATGGGAAAAGGATGGGGGAAAGATAGGAACGATAGAATTAACTGGGTGTTGGAAGATAGAAGGTCAGAAGGTGGTGGTAGAAAGGAAATACAATCAACAAGAGGGTTTGGCCAGTAATGGGATTATCAGATGGAAGAAACTACTTACGCTGGGGAAATTATGTACCTGTTTACTTGTGTGGAAACACGATAACTAGGAGAGCATACACTCTCCACCACTTCCTCAGCCGGAATAAAACTAACTAAAAAAAAGAAACAGATTATATGATGACCGGTAATAGTCAGTTCATTTTACCTTTTAGGTCTCCGGAGGGGAAGAAGAAAACAAGGACAGTTTGTCGAAGTACAGATATAGAAAGTTTTGGAAAATCATAAGTACTAGCTTACAGTGATGCGATTTTTCTTTTAGCCCCTCACTGCACACTATCAAGATTACCCTTCTCATTGGTCACACATTATTCTCTATTTTTTACCTGTTACCTACACTTGCATTTGATTTTTTGTGTCCCCGACTCTAGGGACAGACTCGAGAGTCCATTCCCTTATTTTCAAAAGTCCTGTTACAAGTCACATATTTTCACATATCACCACTTTGGAGTATAATTTCCCATGGTCCATTGTGAATATATGCTAAGGATGTCACCTTCTGAACTGGTAAGATGATGTTAATGGGGATGTTTTAATAACATAGCTTTATGGAAGGTTAATTAGGACTCTCAACGAAACTGAATGTTCAGACCGTTCCCAGCTTTAGTCTGAAATCAACCTCGCGTCCATTTTATTAGTAGTCAACTATTTTACCACTCGGCACCTTCGAAAAAAAAACTATTTATTTTTATTATTCACTACCGTACATTATTTTTAAAATAATCTTTTAGACTGATGCTACTAATCGCTGTCTGGTCGGAGGGACAGCATTACAAAGGTTTGATCCACAAGAAGTGACTGATGATTTTTTGAACATGTAATGCCATCAACAGACGAAGGTTAGTCATCTTCCTTGAAATTAACTGGACTATGGATTTGCTAACCCCTGACCCTGCATCTCAAAATTGGTAAAACAGTTTTGACACTTCTCCAGTACTGAAAATAATGAGATGTAAAATGACGCCACAGGGTTAAGTTATAAATACGTGTGCCATTATAAACTGGTTGACTAGGATGAGATGATGTAATCGAACTGATCTAGTCGAAGCTATCTTTGTGTTTACTTACCGTCCTTTATTAATAATTTGTCATTTGACTAAAGGCACTGAGGAACAGAAGTAGTGGGGGAGGACAGAGGAGTTAGGCAAGGAAAAATGTAAGTGAGCTTGGGAGAAAAAAGGGAGAAGTAAATTGAGGGATGTGCAGGGCTAAGAAAAGCAAAAGAGGTATAAAGAAGTGAGATGGAAATGATATTTAAAAATGAATAGGTGTGGATGAGAGATGAGGTGGAATGTTGATGGAGAGGTGGAAGAAAATTAAACAAAATAAAAGGACTTGAATATCCAAAATAAAGATGAAAACGCACAAAATAAAAGAGAAAAGAGGAGGGAAACGAGTAGGGGAGGGAGCGAAGGAAGAAATGAGAATGAACAGAGTGAAGATTAAGGACAGCAAACAACAAGTAAAGAGAGAAGGAAGGGATTGAGAAGAAAGACAAGATGAAGGAATGAAGGAGAAGGGAACTGAGAAAAGAGGTAGGGGGAAGGACTGAGAGGAATGAAGAGAAATGAAGGGGAAATGAGAAAACAGCAGGAATGGGAGAGAACTGATGGATTCACTTAAATACAAACTGGCGGCTCTACTACAAGGGAGTAGAAAAGAACAATAAGGTAGAGAATAAGGGGAAGGGTTAGATGACTAGAGTGAATACTAGCGGAAACAAAACGAATATAAGAAGAATTGTGAAATTTGATAAAGGAAAAGGATGGAAGATGTTGGAGAGAGAGAGAGAGTGAGTAAAAAATAATGTCTCTGAATAAGTTTGCTTGCATAAGTGTGTATATTGTTTTCTTTGCAAAGTATATATATATATATATATATATATATATATATATATATATATATATATATATATATATATATATATATATATATATATATATATATATGTACAGTATATATATATATATATATATATATATATCTATATATATATATATATATATATATATATGTGTGTGTGTGTGTGTGTGTGTGTGTGTGTGTGTGTGTGTGTGTGTGTGTGTGTGTGTGTGTGTATACACACACACGAGAAGGTGTTACCCAAAAGTTACATTAAATTGAACAGAGGGATCCAACCGTTTGCAGTTTTGCCTTTTGCCGCTAGGAGGAGTCAGCAGCACCCCCTGTGCATCAGTGTAGTCCCGGCCGAGTCTGTGAGCGGATGTGTTCTTGAACTATGCCTCCTATTGTAACCTGGTGTGTAGGTTTTGTGGCAGTTTTGTAATGGCGGACCAATGGCGGAGCAGTGTCAAGTCGATGTTGACTGTTTTCTTCGATATCCAAGGGATTGTTCACAAGGAATTCGTCCCACACGGATAATCTGTCAGCAGAAAGTTTTACAGTGAAGTTTTGCAGCGTATGAGGGAGAACATCCGTTGCAAGCGTCCAGAACTTTGGAAGAACAAGGACTGGGTCCAGTATCATGACAATGCCTCCGCCTACACATCAATTGTTGTTATGCAGTTCCTGGCTTCCACTAACAAGGTAGTCATTCCCCACCTACCCTCCTCGCCTGACCTTTACCCCTGCGACTTTTTCCTGTTTCCCAAGCTGAAATTACGACTGAAAGGGCGTCGATTTGACTCGACTGAGGAGATTCAGACAGAATGGCAGGAGGTGCTCAAGACCATCACGCCTGAAGCCTTCCAGGGATGGACTCGTGGACAAAACGGTGGAACCACTGTATACATGCCGAAGGGGACTACTTCGAAGGCAACAGTGAGAACTAGGAGGTAAGGTAACTTATTTTCCTATAATATTCAAATTACTGGAACTTTTCTGTAGCACCTCGTGTGTGTATAAATATAAATATATATATGTTTGTGTGTGCGTGTGTGAATGTATTTGCATATATGTGAATGTACGCGTATATGTGTGAATGTATATGTAAGCATGTCATAGTGTATGAATGCATATGAGCATATGATTATGTGTATGTTTATATGTGTGTACATATGTGTGTATGTATTTGTGCATGTGTGTGTATGTGTGTTTGTGTGTGTATGCATGTATCATATCTTGGAAAGATCATATTTCATCTCTTATAAAATCTGCTTCCAAGAGATTAGGTGTGCTAAGCCTACTCCGTACCTTCTTTGCCCCTGCACATTTGTTGACTTTATACATGGATTTTATTCGCCCCTGTGTAGAGTACAACTCTCATGTGTGGGGAGGCTCCCCACATACAGCTCTTCTCAATAGGGTGGAGTCAAAGGCTTTTCGTCTCATTAACTCTCCTCCTCTTACTGGCTCCCTTCAACCTCTGTCTCTTCACCGCACTGTTGCCTCTTTATCTCTTTTCTATCGCTCCTTCAATGGTCACTGCACCTCTGACCTGTCTGCTTTCATCCCTCCACCTCTACGACGGGTGCGTAGCACTCATCTAGCAACAAACTCTCATCCCTTTTCAGTCCAACTCTCTAATGCAAGAGTTAACCGTTACTCCCAGTCATTCATTTATACAACAGGTCAACTCTGGAAGTGTCTCCTCCTGAATTTCCTGCTTCCTATGATCTCCAGTCTTTCAAATGCAGTGTGTCCAGGCATCTCGAAATGATCGTATCTTGAATTTGGCTCTCTTTTGAATTGTTTTTGTATTTTTCTTGGAAGGAACAGTTTGCGGGCCCCTGACCTTTAGTTCCTTCTTTCTTGCATTAATAAAAATGTATAGGTGTGCATGTTATTTGTGTGCATGCAGGTACTCGTTTACGTGGGCATGAATGTACAGTATACGTTTCTTCATATATGCATATCTGTGTGTATATAATGTCTATCTATCTATTGCCAGACGCCTCAATCCCGTTCGGGGTGGCCACAAACAAATCGCCTCAACGTCGCCCTGTCCCCCGCCATTTCACTGCCCCGCTCCCAACTCACACCCCCCTCTCTCATATACCTCTCCACCCCATCCCTCCATCTCATCCTCGGCCTCCCCCTCCCTCTTCCCCCCTCCACCTCACTCACATACACTCTTTTCGTTAGTCTCTCACCCTCCATCCTCTTCACATGGCCAAACCACCTCAGTGTATTTCTCCTAACGCTTCCTATCACATCCACATCCACACCACAACGCTCCTTTATATCCTCATTTGTCAGCCTCTCTTTCCATGTAACTCCACAGGCTCCTCTTAAATAACTCATTTCCATTGCTCTCACTCTTGACTTGTGTCTTTCCAGCAACATCCAAGCTTAACTTCCATACGTTAGAGTTGGTATCACAATACTGTCATGTAGTAACTTTTTCACTTCCATGCTCACTTCCCTGCTTCTTATCATTGCTTTCAAGGAACCAGCAACCTTTCTTCCCTGCTGTACCTTTTCAAGCTCTTCACCCTCCAAACCTCCATTCTTACTCATCACACTACCCAAGTACTTAAACGTACTCACATTTTCCAATTCCTCACCATCCAACCTCGCTGTACATTCACTGCCTTCACCTCTCTTAAAGACCATCACTTTACTCTTCCCTACATTCACCTTTAGATTCCGTTTCTTACACACTTTCCCAAACTCATCCACCAAGCCTTGCAGCTCTCCTTCGTCTTCACTCAACAACACAGTATCATCTGCAAAGAACAGTACAGGGAGTTTCCAAACACTACCCTCACTCACCAGGGCCACTCCAACATCCACTACCCTACCTTGTACCTCTTTTATTACCCCATCCGTGTACAGACTGAACAACCATGGAGACATGACACATCCCTGTTTCAACCCAACCTTCAAAGTGAAAAATTCACTCAGTTCACCATCCACATGCACTGCAGCCTTAGCACCATCATACATACTCTTCACAGCATTCAATAACTTCCCATCTACTCCATTTATTCTTAATACTTTCCGCAATCCTTGTCTATCCACCCTGTCATATGCTTTCTCTAAATCCATGAAAGCCGCATACAACTTCTTTCCCTTCTCTAGAAACTTTTCCACTAAAGATCTAAGAATGAATATCTGATCTACACAACCTCTTCCCTTCCTAAAGCCTCCCTGTTCTTCTCCAACTAATTCCTCTGTTCTCTGTCTAACTCTGTCAATAAGTATCCTACCATACACTTTTCCTATTATACTAAGAAGACAGATGCCCCTATGATTACCACACACTTCTTTTTCCCCTTTTCCTTTGTACAAGGGAATAATTATACCTGACTTCTAATCCTCCGGCACTCTACCTTCCTCTCAGGCCAATCTGCACATTTTCCACATCCATTCTACTACTATCTCTCCCCCATACTTCAGCATTTCACCACACACTCCATAAATTCCTGGGGCTTTCCCCAATTTAACTTTCTTCATTGCTTCCACAACTTCTATCCTACTGATTTCTTCCTGTCTTCTCACCTCCCTCCTCCTCCTAGCCATTCCCCAGCCACTTATACTCGCATTACTTCCATCCTCTATGTTCAACAATTCCTTAAAGTGTTCTCTCCATCTCCTCACTTTTTCTTCCATCTCCACTAGTAATCTACCATTTTTATCTTTCACTCCCCTGCTAACTTCACTTCCACCTTGTCTTACTCTTTTCACCTCTTTCCAGAACATTTTCTTACAGTCCCTCCACTTTACACTCAAGTTCCTTCCAAATTCCTCATCCGCTCGCTTCTTACTCTCTCTTACTAATCTTTTCATCTCTCTTTCTTTCTTTCTACATATAACTCTCTCTTCCGCCTCTCAACTTCTTCCACGCCCCTATTTCTCATCCATTCATTGTATGCTTTCTTCTTTTGTGCCACAGCCTGTCTCACCTCTTCATTCCACCACGCTGTTCCTTGCACACCCCTCTGTCTTCTCTTCATCCCACACACCACATCACATGCTGCACATAGTTCTTCTGTAAATATCCTGCACACACCTTCCACGTCCCCCATCTGCTCCAATTCATATTTGCCCAATCGTTCCTCCACTTCTCTCTTATACTCTGCCTTTTTCTCATCCTCTTGTAACCTTTCCACTCTCCTTACAAATACTCCTTCTTCCCGTCCTTCCCTTCTTCTATTTCTCCTTCATAACTGGACCTTGATTCTGGCCACCACCAAGTAGTGGTCAGAAAGTCCACTCCCCGAACCTCTATAAGCTCTTGCATCCATTATACATTTTCGCATCCTTTCATCCACACACACATAATCAGTCATTGCCTTCCTTTCATTCAGTTCACTACCCACCCTTCTCATCACTCGCCATGTATACCTGTGGATCATTTTGTGCCTGAAGAGGGTATTGGCTGTCACCAACCCCCTCCAAGAACAAATGTCCACTAACGCACTGCCATTCTCATCTATCTCAGCAGGCACACCCCACTCACCAACTATTCCATCCACCTTCACATTCCCTACTTTACCATTCATATCACCGATCAAAAACATTCTCATTCCTTCCAAACGTTTCCATGGAAACTTCCATGTATGTCCTGAACTCTTCTCTCACTCTGCTTGCACGATCTTGCGTTGGCGCATACACACACACAATCGCCCACATTTGTATTCCAACTTTCAATCTTACCCACACAATCCTTGACCCAACTTATCCATACTCTCTTATGCTCTTCTTCCATCTTTTACTCACAACTATACATACTCCTTCTTTTGCCCTCTCATTCTCACCTACTCCCAGTGTTGCCAGATGGTGCAGAGGAAATTTCAGGAGAAAATTGCCAAAAAATTCAGTAGATATAGGTAAAAATTCGGTAGACACACACCAGTATATATATGCACTATATTGGTACTTAACATATATATTTCTGGAATCAGTTTAATGAAATTAAGGCAGTGCCAACTGCAGTGCCGAATTTCTGACTGACTAGGAAAAGCAGGGCTGCCAAATATTGTTATGTCAAGGCACTATATTTACAAATAAAAAGTAATAGAAAAACGCTGGATTCGATATTGGCAGAATTCCTAATTAATCTTACAAATTTAACATCCAAATAAATTAACAAAATATTCTGAGCCTTTAGGCCATTATATTAGGTCTCGTGGATGTGTGTTCCTCATTGTCTGCAACTCATCCCCGAGCGTTCAGTCTCGTCGCCTTCCTGTACACATCAACGTGTTTAATACGAACGGGTGGCAGTCGGCAGTGGCACACGTACAGAAAACGTCACAACACTGGCCATCCAGTCCTCCCTCACCCCTCCCCAGGGCCTCCCTCCCCCCCCCCTCTCTCTCTCTCTCTCTCTCTCTCTCTCTCTCTCTCATATTTAGCTCTTATGGATTTTCAACTGCCGGGAAGCATAATTTCTGTAGATTTTCTGGAGAACCTTTCAAAATTCAGTAGATTAGAGCAATAATTCTGTATTTCTTGAGATCCATCAGAAATTCAGTAGATCTCACGATTTTTCGGTAGATCTGGCAACACTGCCTACTCCTGCACATATACCCCATCCATACTCCCATTCTCTCACTCTCTCACCTCTCCATTTCATTTCAGTTATTCCGCATACATCAACTTTCGCACCCTCAAGCACCTGGACAATATCTCTCTCTTTCACCTCATCATTCGCTCCCCTTACATTCCAAATTCCTATTACCATGTCCTTTGTCTGGTCCTTGGTCGTCATCTTTTGGTCAGTCCTTGTCCGAGGCTTATTGTTTGACTTTTTTGTTAGTTGTTTTCCGGGGAGGGGCACTAACCCTCCGCCAACCCTTTTAGTCGCCTTTTACGACAAGCAGGGATACTGTGGGAGTATATATGTATGCATGTATGTATATATGTATGTATGCATGTATGTATATATGTATGTATGCATGTATGTATGCATGGAAGCACACATGTATGTGTATGTTCGTATGACTATGTATGTATACTGTATATGTATGTATGTATATATGTGTGTATTTATGTATGGATGCATGTATGTATGTATGTATGTATGTGTGTGTATGTATGTATGTATGTATGCATTTAACTGTATACATGCATGTATTTATGTATGTATGTATGTATGCATTTAACTGTATACATGCATGTATTTATGTATGTATGTATGTATGCATGTATGTAACAATGTATGCATGCATTCATCTATGTATAAATGTATATATATGTATGTATATATACATGTATGTATCTAAGTATATACCACATGTGTATGTATGAATTTTATGTGTGTGTGTGTGTGTGTGTGTGTGTGTGTGTGTGTGTGTGTGTGTAACCTAGCTGAGAGAGGCAGTACCTGAGGGAAATAGGGAGACCAACTGAATGGTAAGATACAGTAGCGGTTTTACCCTCAAGTAAATATTCAAAGACAAGAGGCATTACGTGGGGTGGGTCTGCAATGGAAGTCGTCTCCGTCTGTTTCATTATTTTTATTTTTTAACTTGTGATATTGGAATTCAATTAGCCAGGGAACAATTTCCTTTCATTCTAGCTATCTGCCTATCAATTCCCATAGCCCAGGGCAGACCTTTCGAACTGGTGAGGTTAGTTATGGGCACGAATATTAAGACGTCAAGACGTAACTGGTTCAAAGAACCATCCCTCTTTAGTGTGTGATTCATAAAGAAAATAGTTTGCGTATATAAAGAAATAGAAACCGTAATTGTCCTCTATCTGAGAGCCAACCCCTCTGCTGTGGTAGATTTCTCGCTACTCTTTTGACTCTAACTTATGAAATCCATTCTCGAATAAGACGTTAAACTTTTCAGCTAAATAATGAAAGTTTGATATTCCTGTTGCTAGAAGCTTTAACTCAGATTAAAAGAGTACGCTGATACTGAAAGGGGGTTTACTTGGGCTCTATCTAACCCCATCCCACCCAGCTTCGGAAGGTCTCTCCTTGAAGTGAATAAAATCGTTCAGAGAGAGTACGATGGAAATAACAAAGGACTGATTTAGCTGTTAGCTATCAGCCTACACATAAATGAGGTTCCTGGATATAACCTTTTCATTCTTCAGCAGAATAGGACAAATTCAGATAGATAGGCAGACGCCAGACGCACACGCACAGTCTTACACACACACACACACACACACACACACACACACACACACACACACACACACAATACGTGGGTGTAATAAGAAAATAATTCAGCAACGGGCACACAATATTACATGAAATAAGAAACATTAAAATGAGGTAACAGCACATCGGCTTGACTACTTACATTTCACCAGACACTTGCATGAAAATGATGAGGACACTTTGGAGATGCCTGGGCGTGGTGAGAAATGAAGAGTTTATTTATCCTCGTGAGCTTTCCTTTTTGCCACATATTCTCATGTTAGTCTTATCATGCAGTTGTATTTTACCTTTTTTTTATTATTATTATTTTGCGTCACGAAAGTTCAGTAGAAAGAATGAGTTCGTGAATAATGTATGAACAATGTATCATCGCTTGGTTCTTCATTACCCACATACTGTACTTTTTAGTCTCGGGAATTTTACGGTCAAACTACGCTTTCCTTTTATGTCACGATAGGATGGCTGAAATACTGAATAAATTGTTTAACAGTATGTGTCTTGGTGTCTCTTTAATTAGCGATAATTTAATGTCAACGTTCTTTATCAGTCCTTTACTAGCCTTTGCTTTATCCATCTTGGGATTTCACGGTTGTCAAAGACTGGCCGTCCTTGGCATAAAGCAGAATACGAAGACTACAGTAAGTGTGATTAATATTTGCATATTGTGTGTATATAACACTTATCAAACACAATTTCTTTGCGGCTTCAAATTTGTACAGTACAGTAGGATCGAATGCGTGATTAATTAGGCGGCGAATAAATACTAGGTTGTGGCATCGTTTCCGTCATTCTTAGCTTTACTTATATGTTGTCATGCCACTTACCAAACCCATTTTTTTTTCTTTTTTACGGTATGAAAGTGAACATGAAAAGCCGATGACTATAATATGGTCATCGGCTTTCTCAATTTCACTTTCAGTTTCACTATTATAGTGAATGATTGTTCATTCATTCATTCATTCATTGCCAGACGCCATGTATCCCACACGGGGTGGCCAAGGGCTTAGAGTTAATTGTTTTACAGGGAGGGGCACTAATCCTCCACCAACCCCACTTGACACGTAGGGATGCCAACAGCATCTGGTGTTCCCATGAGGTCACCCATCCAAGTACTAACCAGACCCAACGTTGCTTAACTTCGCTGAACGGACATCATGTTTCATTTTAATCATTTTCTTTCCACATTCTTGGTATGGCACGGTTGTCAAATATATACTTGTACTTTTTTTTTTTTTTTTACGGAGCCGTTTCACATACTGATGTCACCGTACTTTTTTGTGTCCTCATGCCACGATTATCGAACACCTCATTACTTTTCAAGGCGAATGTATAATTTCACGACTAAAATAAATGTGTGATTACTGACGACTGAATAGTCAGTCCCGTCAGTTATTTCATTATCAGATATATTTATGTCTGTATATGGCACCGTTATCAAACGCTCACTCATTCTAGAACACAAAGTACAATTATTGCAAGACCGAGTTCTTTATTAACGAAGGGATTAATATTTTTTGTCTCGTCGCTTGGTTTACCAACTGCTTTATTCTTTTATTAACTACAAAGCTACCTTCAATTTACGTTTGCCATTTTAACACTTCAGGAAAGAGTACGATGGCCTAACTTTAGCGATTGCGTAGTGAAGGAGAACTGCCATGGGACACTATAAACATCACTTTTCGCAACCTCGTGAATAACACCAGGGGAAACTTTACAGAGACTTGCTTCTCTCCAACGTCACAAGACAGCTTAGAACTGCAAAACTGACTGGGTGACGAATTAAGTGGTTCGAAAAGCACTATCACTCGAACCATGAACCACTTAGCCGATATGAGAGTTCATGTCTTGCAAGTCATAGGCTTCGTACCACCTGATCAGGAGCAATTTACTTATTACATAATATTTCTTCTCTGATATGATTACATACAGTATGTTTGTCTAT
Source organism: Coenobita brevimanus (assembly GCF_032717465.1). NCBI lineage: Eukaryota > Metazoa > Arthropoda > Malacostraca > Decapoda > Coenobitidae > Coenobita > Coenobita brevimanus. The sequence continues at coordinate 40,519,817 of NC_137021.1, read as the reverse complement.
AAACAATATACAGTACAGTAGAATGTTTTCTTTATGATCGGAACAACATCAAAATTGCATTTTCGCAAATGACTTGCAGATTTTATTCACCGGAGAGTCAGGGCGCTTAAAGACGGACCATTCGGTGGCGCCATGGAGCGGCCCCACTGTCGTGCGTACCAGCAACTCAGTGGCGACAATAAGTGCAGCCTTTATCACATACGGGGTGGCCACAAACATATCGCCTCCACGTCGTCCTGTCCCCCACCATTTCACTGCCCTGCTCCCAGTTCACACCGTCCTCTCTCATATACAGTACCTCTCCACTCCATCCCTTCATCTCATCCCTGGCCTCCCCCTCCCTCTCTCCCCCTCCACCTCACTCACATACACTCTCCTCGTCAGTCTCTCACTCTCCATCCTCTCCACATGGCCAAACCACCTGAGTGTGTTTCTCCAAACGCTTCCTATCACATCCACATCCACACCACATTTTTTTTTTTTTTATGCGAGGAAGAAGGAACCAAATGCCATGAGCCCGCAGTAACAGTTCCCTCAAAGAGAAAAAACAAAATACAATAGAGAGCCAAATTCAAGATCCGATCATTTTGAGGTGCCTGGACACACTGCGTTTGAAAGACTGGAGACCATAGGCAGCAGGAAATACAGACAGAGGGAGACAGTTCCAGAGCTGACCTGTTGCATAAATGAAAGACTGGGAGTAACGGTTAACTCTTGCATTAGAGAGTTGGACAGAAAAGGGATGAGAGTTTGCTGCCAGACGGGTGCTACGCGCCCGTCGTAAAGGTGGAGGAATGCATGCAGACAGTTCAGAGGAGCAGTGACCATTAAAGTAGCGATAGAAAAGAGATAAAGATGCAACAGTGCGGCGAAGAGACAGAGGTTGAAGGGAGTCAGTAAGAGGAGGAGAGTTAATGAGACGAAAAGCCTTTGACTCCACCCTATTGAGAAGAGCTGTATGTGGGGAGCCTCCCCACACATGAGAGTTGTACTCCACACAGGGGCGGATAAAACCCCTGTATAGAGTCAACAATTGTGCAGGGGTAAAGAAAGAGTGGAGTCGGCTTAGCACACCCAATCTCTTGGAAGCAGATTTTACAAGAGATGTAATATGATCTTTCCAAGATAAGTCCCGAGTAAATGAAACCCCAAGCATGTTCAAGGATGATGCAGGATTTAGGTCAATATTATTAAACATTAGTGGGTATACCTGTGGAAGATTTTGTCGGGTTGATAGGTGTAAGAACTGAGTCTTAGATGCATTAAAGACAACCATATTATTTTTACCCCAGTCAGAGATACGAGCCAAGTCAGACATTAGGTGTGCCATAGCCTCATCCCTTGTTTGTTGAAATAACTGTTGAGATGGGCGTTGCGGGAACCGAATGGAAAGGTGAAGGATGGAGTCATCAGCGTATGAGTGGATAGGGTTAGATGTACAGCTTAGAAGATCATTGATGAATAAAAGGAAGAGAGTTGGTGAAAGGACAAAGCCCTGAGGAACACCACTGTTGATAGATCTAGGAGAAGAACGATGGCCGTCTACAACAGCGACTATAGAACGACCAGAAAGGAAGCTAGCGATGAAGGCACAGATAGAAGGATAGAAACCGTAGGAGGGCAGTTTGGAAATTAAAGATTTATGCCAGACGCGATCGAAAGCCTTTGAGATGTCAAGTGCAATGGCAAAGGTTTCTCCAAAGTCCCGAAAGGAGGATGACCAGGAGTCTGAAAGGTAGGTGAGAAGATCGCCAGTGGAGCGTCCCTGACGGAACCCATACTGACGATCGGAAAGAAGGTTGTGATAGGAAAGATGCCTTAAAATTTTTCTATTAAGAATTGACTCGAAAACTTTTGAAATACAAGACGTTAAAGCAATTGGACGATAGTTGGAGGGTTGGGAGTGGTCACCCTTCTTTGGGACTGGCTGAATGAGAGCAAATTTCCAGCAAGAAGGAAATGTACAAGTTGACAGACAAAGGCGAAAGAGTTTGCCTATGCAGGGTGTTAGCACAGAAGCACAGTTCTTGAGAACAACAGGAGGGACCCCATCAGGCCCATATGCCTTGTTAGTACTGAGGCCAGTGATGGCAGAAAATACATCAACTGAAGAAATTTTAATGTCAGCCATGAGGAAGTCAGAGGGGGGAAGTGATGGAGGAACAGCACTAGAATCTTCTAAGGTGGAATTGGAGGAGAAAGTCTGTGCGAAGAGGTCTGCTTTCTCAGTAGAAGAAATAGCTACAGAACCATCAGAGTAGAAAAGAGGAGGGAAGGATGATGAGGTAAAGTTGTTAGAAAGGGTGCTTTTTTTATATATATATATTTAAGTCATATTGCTGTCCAGACAACGGATTATGCTTGTGGAACAGCAGGACAACTTTTAGATCTTCTATCTTTAGGGCTTTTAATATTGCATATAATAATTCTTTAAAGAAAATATGTGTGGTACCTGTTTATGCCAGCAGTCCTATAACTGCTTCTGATTGTAATCAGTTTTTGCTCAAACATCTAACTACTCTAGTTCAGGCAATGTATTATGAAAGGATAAAGAGTTCTACCAATCCAATACTCAGGTTGAATATTCCATACTTTTAAGGAGGGATTGTTTATGCAACATGATCATACTATATTAAAAAATGACTAGTCAGTAGATGTAAATAGTGAGGACGTGGATGTGATAGCCTCCTGCTTGACTTGGGTCCAGAGAATTGAGGACAGACGCGGGCCATTTAGTTATTTTGGATATTAGGGCATTATACTCCTTAGCTAGTGTTAAACGGAATCCTGAATTTTTTCATATTTTTAACATTATATATTGTAATTTTTAAATGATATTTTTCAAGACTTTTAATATTGCACTTTAGAATTTCTTTTTAATGTATACTGTACTTTTTTTTATATTTTAATTGATTTTCTTTTTGCTTACCATGTGCCAGCTTCTATGTTTTATTTGGACCTTTTTATTTTTTATGGTTGGTTGCTTTTGTATTTTATTTGAACCTCTTTATTTTTTATTGATGCTAGCTTTTATATTTTATTTGGACCTTTTTATTGTTTATTGATGTTAGCTTTTATATTTTATTTGGAACTGTTTAAGTTTTATTCATGCTAACTTTTATATTTTATTTGGACCTTTTATATTGTTTATTGATGCTAGCTTTTATATTTCACTTAGGACTTTTTAATTATACTAATGATAGCTTTTATTTTTTCCCTTGGACATTTTTTGTATTTTATTGATGCTACTTTTTTCTGATAAGATAATGCTGTAATGTGTATGTGCAATGTGATGTCCTCAGGTCTTTCAATATGATTTTTTCTTTTATATATAACTGTACAGTACACCATCTACTATATAATGTGCATCTATACAGTACAGTATTTTGTATACATATATGTACTACTGCTACTGCTGCTTCTTATACGATACTGCTGCTGCTACTACTACTACTACTACCTTTATGATGATGAAATGTATTATTTTCTATGTATCGGGAGATACGAAATAAAGCCGATTGATTGATTGACTACTACTACAACCACCACCACCACCACCACCACCACCACTACTACTACTACTACTACTACTACTACTACTACTACTACTACTACTACTATTACTACTACTACTACTACTACTACTACCACTACTACTACTACTATTACTACTACTCATCCATCCATCGATCTTTCAATCTATTGTTGCCCCATGAGAAGGGGAGAAGCCAGGGGCTAGTCAAGTTGGTCTTGACGTTTAAGATTAGAGTGACCAACCTCATTCGTCCCTGAGTGGCATTACGTGAGCAATAAACCCCAACCACCGCTTGGATATAAGCCTGCACTGGGTCAATCCGATTGTAGCCACTTAATTACTCATTAAACTCACCCAGCGTAGTAACTGGTCTCCTGGGTCACTCAGTGTAGAGTCACCCATAGGCAGAAGACAGAGGAAAGAATGAAGGAAAGAAAGACAGAAGGGGAAGGAACGAAAGGAAGAAAGGACAGACACCCAAAGCAGCACTACATCGATTGAGTGGATGGTGAGCGCCCCCACCAACCACTTAACTACTACTACTACTACTACTACTACTACTACTGATAATCAATCAATCAATCAATCAATCATTTCCTGTGGCACCCTCGGGGATGCATAGGGCCTCGATGAACTCACACCACCACATCCTATCTTGTGCTAACTCCTCAAGATCTCCCCAACACTCATCTCCAGCTTCCCGTCTCATTGTCCTCACCCACGTCTCTTTTGGCCTTCCTCTACCTCTCCTACCAGGTGCCACCCACCCTGGTGTACCTCGTACTATTCCCTGTCTCCTATACACATGTCCTAGCCACTTCCATCGTGAGAATCTAACATATTCATCGATCGGCTGCACTCCCGTTATTTCTCTAATTCTACTATTTGGTATCCTTTCCCACCACTTAACTCCTAATATTCTTCTAAGTGCTTTATTTTCAAACACCAAGAATTTATTTTCCATAGTCACTGTGCTGTACCAAGACTCGTGTCCATAAATTAAGATACTCCTAACCATTACCTTATAAAGTTTGATTTTTGTATGCACAAAGAAATTGTTATTATTCCAAATATTTTTAATCATTCCCATTGCCTGATTAGCCTTCTTTAACCTTTCCTCGAATTCAAAGTTCAAAGAACCATCCTTGGCTAAATAAGTACCTAAATATTTAAACCTATCAACTTGCTTTACAACCATACCTCCAATTACACATTCCTGCGCATTTTCCATATTCATATTGATTATTTCAGTTTTTCCACAATTAATAACCAAACCCACATTGCGACCTTCACTCACCAAACAGTCCAACACTCTCTGCATCTCTTCTGGCCCATCACAAATCAAAACTATATCATCTGCATAATCTAAATCCAAAAGTTTCCTGTTCTCTCCCCAAAGTATACCTGCACCGGTTTCTGTTCCAACACGTTTCATAATGTAATCAATGACCAATATAAATAGTAAAGGCGATAGAACACCATCTTGAATTACTCCTGACTTGACTTCAAACGAATCACTCAGACAACCATCAACCATCACTTTACAAAATGTGTCCTCATGCATGTTCATAATGACCCTCACAAACTCCTCTGGTATTCCATAATGTCTCATGATCTTCCCCATAGACTCTCTCGAAACACTATCAAAAGCCTTTTCAAAATCTGATAATAATAATAATAATAATAATAATAAGAGTTGGCTGTGGAATTCATGGAGATTTGGGAGGATCCTTGTGATCTATGGTCGACTCTCTCCCTCGGGAAGAAATTAATAAATCTTCTGTTCCAGGGTCAGTGGGCCAGACTGAATACTCCAACATGCAAGCCACTCTTTGACGACTGGGATAGTGCAAAGCATCCCAGTCGCCTTGAAAAGAGAATATTGGCACGATTGCGGCTAAATTGCATACGACTCACTTGTTGCCATATTTTGAAAGACAATTTCCACTACACTGTGACATCTGTGGTGTGGTGTTATCTGTCAGTCATATCATCCTGCGCTGTCTGCTATTTATTCGTGAACGCGAGTCACTTATCAATTGCTGCAGCACAGCAAATGTCCCCTTCACTCTGTCCACCATCTTAGATAATGTGGATCTTATTACTGGGAGGCATGGTGGCTCAGTGGTAGAGAGCGTGACTCGAGACCGAAGAGCCGTGAGTTTGCGCCGCGCCTGGGTAAGCTGCCTTGCCGGGAGAGGTAACTCTCTCGTGTCACCTATCTGGTTGTAGCAGCCGTGTCTGAGAGGGTTAGAGCGCTCTGACTGAAGGGTTGGAGGTTCGAGTCCACCCAAGGGTCACTGGTGGACATGAGGAAGGGTATCCGGTCATAAAGTGCTATACGCTCCAAAACCAAAGTCCTCTACCGAGGGGAACGCCTTAGCCTTTATCGGAAAAAGGGGACACGGCGTAAAACTAGAAAAATAAAATAAAATTAATAATTAAATTAATCATCATCATCATCATCATCATCATCATCATCATCATCCAGACCTCTTTTCCCACCCAAGGGCAGGGTGAGGAGTAGCAATGTCCAGACAGCACAGACTTTCCCAATCCAAATAGGCCACACTTCCATTCACTCATCATTCAAGCCCCCGGAATCCTGGCTGTACTGGATACGCTAAAAACGTTCACCACATTCTGCAGCTTCACACCACGTATCCGACTGAGTCAATCCGGATGCTGCCATGCTCACAAGGGGTGCCAATATCCCTGATCACGCACTTCGCCTCACAAAATTCACCCAGCCAGCTCGATCTCTTGTCAGTTCCCTAGCCTCACCCACTTCCAAACCTCTCTTCCTCACACACTCATCCACCATATCTCTCCACCTTCTCCCTGGCCTACCTCGCCCCCTCCCTCCTTCAAATTCGCTCAGGTATACCTTTTTCACCAGTCTATTGTTATCCATTCATTCCACATGACCATACCATCTCAGGACACTCTCTTCGATTCTGGTGTCCACCGACTTCCTCACTCCACACCTTTCACGAATCACATTGTTTCGTATCCTATCCACCCTCTGTACTCCACATACATTCCTCCGCAGTCCCATCTCCACTGCTCTTACTCTTGACTTTTCATTTTCATGCCACACCATAGTCTCACACCCATATGTAAGCACTGGCACGAACACTCCCTCATGAAAGCCTCGTGCAGCTGCAACACTCAAGCCTCTGTTTCATATCAAGGGCTTCATTGCACCAGCCACGTTTCTTCCTTGTGTCACCCTACTTTCAACTTCTTTTGCACAGTTTCCTCTCTTTTCTATCACTGTACCCAAGTATTTGAACTCTCTCACCAATTCCAGTCTCTCTCCATTCACTGTGACATAACATTGGGAGTCACCTTCTCTCTCAATAACCATCACTTTACTCGTCTCTACATTTACTCTCAAGGCACCATGTTCACAGACATCAGCAAAACTCTGCACTAGCCTACCAAGTTCTTGTCCGGTACTTGCAAGCAGTACGGCATCATCAGCATACAACAAATATGAGATATTCTTCTATCACCATTCATTACCAGCGTCATCCCTCTCTCCATTATTCGTGTTTTTACTTCTCTCATCACCCCATCCATATATATATATATTGAACAACCAAGGGGGCATCACACAACCTTGTTGCACGCCCACACCGATCTTGAACCATTCACTTAGATGCCCATTAACCCTTACACATACTTCGCTACCATCATAAAAACTCTTGACAGCACCTAACAGCTTACCATCTACACCATACATGCGCAAAACTTTCCACAATCCCTCTCTGTCTACTTTGTCGTATGCTTTTTCCAGATCCATGAATGCCATAAACACCTTATGGTCCTTCTCACAAGCCTTCTCTGCTACTTGTCTCTGCAAATACTTGATCCACACATCCTCTGCCACTCCTAAAGCCACCCTGTTCATCACTCACCAGGACTTCTGATATCTCTCTTACTTTCTCTATGATAATTCTTCCATATACCTTCCCTACCACACTCAGTAAACTTGTGCCACGATAATTCTTGCACTCACTTAGCTCACCTTTATTTTTGTACAGCTGTACAATCAAAGCGTTTTTCCACTTTGCAGGCGCAGTTTCACTCATCCATGCCTTCTTACATATCTCCAACAAGCACTTCATTCCACTCTCTCCACTGCACTTAAGCATCTCTGCATACACCTCGTCAACCCCAGCTGCTTTCCCACTTTTCAACCGTTTCACAGCGCTCTTCACCTATGCTAGTGTCACGTCTCCTGGTGCTGCATTCCTTCTCTGCACACCCCCAAAACCAATCATGTTTACAGCCGCTCTGCTCCCTCTATTCCCATTCATCAGGCTTTCAAAATATTCTTTCCATTAATCATCATCATCATCATCATCATCATCATCATCACCATATTACAATAACACCATAAAATTAATTGTAAAGTTAAAGCAAGTTAAAATTTGAAATTTTCCAGCACCGTTTTCATTTCGTTTTATATCTCCTCAACGCAACACTCTCCCCTCCAACTTTCGCTTGGCTGCGAAACCCCATCTTGGCTCCAATATCACAGGTCATAGCCTCTCACATTACCCTTCAGCAGCACTGCCCGTCCTTCCTACTCTTTTCCTTTCCTCCTTCATCTTCATATTTCTTCCCTACTTCCTCCTGTCTCTTTTTCTCCGTACTTCTTTCCTTCTACCCTTCTTCTCCTTTCCGCTCATCCTCTTCCGTTAATCCTTTCATTATCTCTCCCCTATCTTCCATGCCTTTCCACTAACTTTCCTTAACTCCTTCCCTCCTCTTCTCTCTCTCTCTCTCTCTCTCTCTCTCTTTTCTTATTCATCAGTTTTCTACCCTCTTCTCTCTCTAGTTCCCTCTTACCTACTTCTCGCTGCCTCTCTTCTTCCCTCCCTTCCTCCCATGCTACGTTCCTCCAACCTTCCTTGTTCCACTTGCGTTTTGTTTACAATCTCCATGCCCTCCTTATTACACATTTTCTTCCAGTATAAATTCTCCCTCCGTTCCTCAGCCCGGTGTGTGTGTGTGTGTGTGTGTGTGTGTGTGTGTGTGTGTGTGTGTGTGTGTGTGTGTGTGTGTGTGTGTGTGTGTGTGTGTGTGTGTGTGTGTGTGTGTGTGTGTGTGTGTGTGTGTGTGTGTGTGTGTGTGTGTGTGTGTGTGTGTGTGTGGTTTTCTCACTACAGCTTTCCATGTTTCACTATTACTTAACGACTCCCTCAGGACACATTTTCAGTATTTTCCACATTTTCCTTCACCTTCAGAGAACATTATGACAATATTTCTCTTCCCCATTCACTAGTTCTCTCTCTGAATCGTGGATGCAAGCAAGCCTTTAACTCAGTACGGTGATGTTTTTTCTATATTCATTTGTTATTCGGACCAGATTATTACGATTAGGACTCGTATTTTTGGACGGAAAGGAGGCTCCCTGTCACCTCTTCCTTCGCGATTTATTTTGGGATGCAGCTGGTTAATATCCTTTGTGCGTTATTTATGCAGAGTATGACAAAGTTAGAAGAATGTATGGAACACAGTATAGAACAGTAAGGTGTGATAAGCAAAATAAATCGCTTAGAAGAAGGTGTTAGGGAGCTACTTTAACCGACGGGAATACTGGGCCTGGGAGATTTTTTTTTTTTTTTTTTTTTAATGAATGGGGATCAGATAGTACCACCTTAGCTGATCCCTTCACCGGTACAACTGAATACAGTCGTTATGTATAACTGTCAGCAGCGAGCTTGACTGAAATGAATTATACTTGGTCTGAGTTATTATTTTTCTTTTGTCGGTCATGTATGGACACCTGTAATTCTTAAATGTACAAGTATTCAACTTACGATCTTTAGTGTTCAGCTTAAGATCTTTAGTGTTCAGCATACGAACTTTAGAGTTCGGCATACGATATTTAATGTTCAGCATAAGATCTTTAGAGTTTTGCTTACGATCTTTTGTGTTCAGCATACGAACTTGAGTGTTCACCTTACGATTTTTAGTGTTCGACTTACGATCTTTAGTGTTCAGGTTACGACCTTTAGAGTTTGGCTTACGATTTTTAGTTTTCAGCTTTACGATCTTTAGTGTGGTCTCTCTCTCTCTCTCTCTCTCTCTCTCTCCTACCACTGCTCTAGCTGCCCACCTTTATTCATATACAATTATTTATTATAGCGTACAATAATTTTCCATTCTATCTCCTATGTTTTTTTTTCTCATCCCATATCATCTCTCATTTCAGCTCCCCTTTAGCTTTGTTGCTTCCCAGATCCCTCAACTCCCATTCCCAGTTAAATATACAATCGTCAGTTGCCTTCGCTTGTAATCTTTATGGGCACCTTAATTTCCAACATTTTCCAGTTTCTTTCTCAAGTGTTTATTACATATCTTCGTGAAGAGAGCAGTAAATGAGATTGTGTGTGTGTGGGGGGGGGAGGAGGAACCAAAGGCCGCAAGCCCGCAATTATTGTTCCTTCCAAGAGAAAAACAAAATACAAGAGAGAGCCAAATCCAATATCCGATCATTTCGAGATGCCTGGACACACTGCGTTTGAAAGACTGGAGATCATAGGAAGTAGGAAATACTGACAGAGGGAGACAGTTCCACAGTTGACCTGTTGCATAAATGAAGGACTGGGAGCAACGGTTAACTCTTACATTAGAGAGATGGACAGAAAAGGAATGAGAGTTTGCTGCTAGACGGGTGCTACGTGTCCGTCATAGAGGTGGAGGAATGCATGCAGACAGTTCAGAGGAGCAGTGACCATTGAAGTAGTGATAGAAAAGAGATAAAAATGCAACAGTGCAGCGAAGAGACAGAGATTGAAGGGAGTGTGTGTGTGTGTGTGTGTGTGTGTGTGTGTGTGTGTGTGTGTGTGTGTGTGTGTGTGTGTGTGTGTGTGTGTGTGTGTGAATTAATTTTAATGCTGGATGCAGTTTAATCACAGTTAACATTCAGACTCTTCATATGTGAGTTAAAAACTGAGACTTTAATATTGGGTGAAAGCTAATCATACTTAAAATTTATCGACGCGTCACAAACGGGTAAAAATCAGAGAGTTTTTAGAGTTCGATGCAGAATTTTAACAACAATCTATCACAGATGCTTGATAGATAGATACGGTAGACAGATGGATGGATGGATGGATGGATGGATGGATGGAGAGAGAGAGAGAGAGAGAGAGAGAGAGAGAGAGAATTTTACTGTTGGTTGCAAGTCTGTCACAACCAGAGGGCATGTCTTCCTCCTCCTCACGATTTTACATATAAGCTTCCGACTCTTTGGCTAGTATTTTCGTCGGTTAAGGAAGCTCCCTAACAACTCTCCCTTAGTGCTTTATATTTGGATATGACTGGTTAATATCCTTTTGTACGTTATTTATGCAGAATACGGAGATACTGGGATGATTTTTGTGACAACTAGACAGTAAAGTAGAAATAAGCAAGATAAATCGCTTAGGAAAAGGCATTAGGGAGTTTCCTAAACCAGCGAGAGTACAGGCCTTTGTGTTATCCTCATCCTGCCTTCTATTCTCTCATTCTCAAACTTACCTATTCAGTTGTGATCCCTCTCCTCCCCCCGTATCCTCTCAGTTTCTGCCTCTTTTGTCAGTCTGTATTTCACTTTGTCTGCTTTTATCTTGCCTCCCCTGCTGCTTCATATACTCTTACTTTCCACCCCTCTTAGTTCAGATTTTCCACTTTCGTTGTCCTCCGGCTTCCTCTCTTGAGCTGTCTCTATCTAGCTTTCTTTTCTTTTTTATTGCCTTTTGCACATCCTTGTTGCTCACATTACTTCTTTTCAGCATAATGATTAAAAAACGTTTGAAGAAAAAATTAAGATAATAATGACTGGTAACATTTTCTTACAAAAGGAAAATGGCTAATGATAAAAGGCAAGAAAAGCCTTGACACATATACTGGTAAAATAAATAAGTCAACCTTCAATGTAACCTATCGCTAATACAGAATGTATAGGTAGCTATTTTATCCACAAATAGCCCGCTAAGATGGCTGACATTCTCAGTAATATATATCTTCATTCACATTTACACCAGTACAAACACGCGTTGCTAATGTTGTCAGCATTCTCTGTGGGTGAAAAAGACAGAATCATCAGTGTCTTTATCGTAAGCGAGGACAACGCAAGTCCTACTGCTTGAATTCAACAAGCTTTAGAACAACAAAACACTTGGGTTCGTTTTCGTTTTCGTTTTTTAAAGGCTCCAACATGCTTGCATGTGTCGGCCTTGGTCACCTAATGGCGGCTCTCCACGCTGCACGATCCATTGCAGCCTCCCTGTTCAGTCCCTTAACCCTAAGGTCACACTTAATGACCTCGTCCCATGTCTTTCTCGGTCTACCCCTCATAACCCCACCCCCTATATTAACACTTCTCACCTTCCTCACCCAATTATCATCCCCCATCCTCTCCACATGTCCAAACCACCTCAATCTACCTCTCCTCATCACAACACCAATACACTCCAGTCCCATCCTACCTCTCAACTCTTCCACTGTAAACCCAGCCCCTCCAGGCCTTGGACGCAGGGACGTACTGCACATCCACCTAATCATTGTCATTTCTGTACGTCTGAGCCGGCGAATGTCTTCCTCCATCACTGCCCAGGTCTCACTGCCATACAGCATTACACTCCTAACACATGCTGCATACAAAGACCCCTTAGCACGTAGGGAGAGCCCTCTCAATGTCAGGAGAGGCAAGAGCTCCCTGAACTTCTTCCAACCACTTCTCACCCTAGCCACAAAGCTAGCTCCAGCCCCACCTCCAGCACACAACATGTCTCCCAAATAACAAAACTCTTCCACACACTCAAGAGATTCACCAGCAAGTTCAATCCTTTCAAGTCTGACGATCTCCACCTGCTCACCCCGGCACGCCGTACACATAAAATCAGCATTATCTCGCAGTCTACCTCTGATACCACTACATCTCTTATGCACCCATTTATCACACACACCGCACAAGATGGAATTACTTCCCACGCCCTTGTGGCAAACTGCACATGGCCACTCTCCCTCGTCTTTGACAGTACCGCCACCAACCCTAGATATCATCACTTTTGTTTTATCTGCATTTACCCTTAAACCCTTTTGCCCCATACCATCTCTCCACTTCCTATACCTTTCCTCCGCCTCCCTTTCATTCTCTGCAATCAACACCAAATCATCAGCATACAACAACTCCCACGGGAGTCCGTTTCTAAAGTCACGTGAAAGGGCTTCAAGTACCATGATAAACAACATGGGACTCAAGACTGACCCCTGATGCACACCAACATTCACGGAAAACTCATCACTCAAATCTCCATTCACTCTCACCTGGGTGTGAGCACCCACATACATGGCCATAACCACCCTAACCAGCCACTCCTCTAAGCCAAGCTTTCTCATTGCCCACTTCACGACCTCCCTAGGGACTCTGTCAAAGGCCTTTTCCAAATCAACAAAAACAAAATAAAGATCCCTTCTCCTACCAATATATTTTTCCTGAAGCTGTCGAACAATGAATATGGCATCAGTGGTCCCCCTACCTGGCATAAACCCAAACTGCATCTCATCAATATTCACTCTTTCTCTATTCATACCTTCAAAAACTCTCTCCATTACCTTCGTTATCTGAGCTAAAAGCTTTATACCTCTATAATTTCCTCTTTCCAGGGCATCACCCTTCCCTTTAAACACATTTACAATTACACTCTTCAGCCAATCATCTGGTACTACACACTCATAAATAATCATATTTATCAGGTCAATGACTAAACTCACCCCTATATCGCCTGAGGCCTTCAACATTTCGGCAGTCAACCCAGACACACCTGCTGCCTTCCCCACCCTCATCCTGCCTATTGCCTCACTCACAGTAGCAGTATCAATCAAAGGCCAAGGGCCAGACACTGGATCTGCTGGCTCCAAACCTTCCCTGTCCCAGTCAAACTCCTCATTCAACAACCGGTTATAATGCTCTCTCCATGCATCTTTAATATCCTCACTGTTCACCACTACCCTTCCTTCATCATTCTTCACACACTGCTCACCTATGATATCCCGATTATCCCTCTTCACCTGACCTGCCACCCTAAATATATTTTTCCTTTCTCCATGATTTAGGTTATCAAGTAATTGTCTCTGTGACTCAGACTTTGCCCTATATACCTCTCTCCTAGCCCTACGCTTGGCAGCCAAATATTCCTCTTTGCTACCACCCTTCTTCCATTCCCGGAAAAGCCTCCTTTTCTCCTTAATTGCAGCTTCTACACCCTCATCCCACCACCAAGTTACTTTATGTCTTGGTGGTCCTCTTGTCCAGCCGCATGTTACATAAGTAACTCTCAAGAAATTGTTCTTGAGGGTTCTGTACTGTTCATTAACGCCTCTGTCACATCTGTGATGGAGGTAAAAGACGAAAATTATCAAGGGATCAAATTTCTATTAAATCATCAAGTAGTATCACAGTGCCTCATAATAAATCACAACAAGGTAACTGCCATGAATCTGCTAACACCTTTCCTTTGCAGGGTGCTTGGAAGCCATTATAAGATAAATTTATTAAAAGTTTAGAAAAACAAGGTTAAGGAGCATTCAGAACACGAGTTCCTGTTACCACACATGTCTCACTCCCGGATTATTTTATATTATAGTTGTATGGACTTAATGACATGAGTGTAATAGACTGGCGTCAGCTGAAATAAGAGACAATGTTAAGATAAGAGATTTATCGTAATAG
>NC_137021.1:40415547-40500547 GCF_032717465.1 Coenobita brevimanus | reverse complement strand
CTGTTTTTTCATTTTCTGTTCAGTAGGCTACCAGATAACATTATTGGAATTCATTGTGGTATTGTGGTCACAGAAGATGTATAGTATTTGAGTGGCCGAACACTATATTCTGCACTGATTTGGCTTAAAATGATCATCTCTCCGTTTTGATTTCTGACCAGTACCAAGATATTAACAATAGAGTTTGCGCCAGTCACGAAGCATGCTGCCCCTGACGAACATAAAGTAAGCAGCAAAACGACGAAAATGTGGGCCGAAGTGTGAGGAAGGACACTATACTCGTAGTTGCGGTGCCCGTCACCCTCAAGGCGTGACTGAGAACAGAACACTGACGTTCAACCATTGTTCATTTCAAAATACTGTACTTACCAAAATTATTACTTCCTGTGAACTTCTAAGGCTCAATTATGCATCTAATACCTTGTCAAAACTACATTAAGCAAAACATAACATGTACTGTGCTGGACTCAAGCATAAATTATGCAAATATCTAGTGAGTATCTGCGTACTCATAGCCACAGCTCCAGGTATTCATAAAAGTTAAGGGGAAAAAAATCCGTCTTTACCCTCTAAAATAGTGGACGAAACATTGAAGATGTTCTCTGATTACTTTTCACTGTGGTGTTATTGTTGGGTAATCCCGGGTAGACCTATCAACCGTAGGCAAGCAACTGTCCCTTTAGGGCCTTTCTGTGCAGTGAACTTATGTTCCCGTGAGTTAGCACCGCGCGAGAGTGAGGCGCGGGGAAGAGTGTGAAGGTTTGGTTTTCGGATGGACATTACATTTGTGTCTGTCCACCCAGTTACCAGGGGTACCATAGTGGGCTCCACATCACCCTGTTACATGGTAATATGTTTACCACCCAGCGTTGTAAATGATTTCCTGGGTTACAGGAAACCATTAGGTGTGCCACTCTGTGTAGAGCCAGCTGAAAAAAAAAAAAAACAGTGACCGGAAAGATGGGAGTCGTAGGAAGAGGGTAGACATACAAAAAATGAGTGATAAAGGTGCATGAAGATACTAGTACGCTATATTACATCAAGTGAGTGGATGATGGTTGTCTGTGTATGCCTGCTATTGTCATGAGTATCTCGTAAAGCAAAAAGTGCATACAACTTGCGAAATAACTATCATTCGGAACTAGTGTCCTTAAGAAGAAATGATATCAGTAACAGCGTAAAGTTACTCCCTTGATAGACTACCCCCCCATGGTACACATACAACTTTCCAAAAAGTATCGACCTCCCTCCTCATCGATACAATGTGACACAATGGACGATGCCTTCTGAACGGTAATTGTAAACACCTGCATTATGTTGGTAAGCCTGCCATTGTAATATGGGTGAATTGCCAGTCATCAGTTCGGCACATGCTTTGATTACTGCAGGCCTTCTTAGTGTTCCATCTGTAGTTGCATATCGTGTTGTGTTCATTTAAAAACATCAGCTCCATGGAGGCGATATTTTTGGGAGAGACTGGATTATTCCTTAAGGTTTCGTCCCTCCTCCTTCTTCTGTAGTTCATTTTTTTTTTTTTTTTTTTTTACGTGTCCGACTCTGGGCAAAGGCTCAGGGCCTATTTCTTGGGGGCAGTGGCCTATCCCAAGGCCCAGTAGTCCTCCTACACCTCCACATGTCACCACTTCGGCGCTAACACCCACCGTCCATATTGAATACATGCTAGGGCTGTCCCATGCAGGACTGGTGTACTGGTATTAGCGGGGGTACTTTTACGACATGTCGGCGGGTCATCTGGTAGATCAGGAAAGTCTGCTTTTTTAGGAAATTCAAATCCTTAAACTGTTCCCTGCCCCAGCCGGGATTCGATCCTGGGTCTATTAGGACTGCAAGCCGCCTCTCTACCGATTCAGCCACCTCCTCCCCCATAATATTATGTTACTAATAATAGTAGCAATATAAACTAGAGGGGCACTCAGTGGAGCGCATCTCTCCGACTAGGGCAACGTGATTTCTAAAGCACTCTTCATAATGGGTTAGCTTTTCTCATCACTGATTAGAGTTATGCTAAATGTATTCCGGATCGAGAATCTGTAACACTATCCGGATCGGTCCCAAAAAGTAATCGACTGTTCCTGGGACATGGGCTATCTAACCACCAAATTTGGTCCAAATCTCTCTTAGTTTTTTGAGCAATCCTGCTAACAGACATGCAAACAAACAAACAGAGTTGAATACATACTCTTCTTTTCGGAGAGAACAGGGGTGAAAACATACTATCCTTGTCGGAGAGTACTAACCACTTAACGAACCGTACAGATTACACAGACTATATGGAACGTTATACAAACCACCATAATGAACGGCAGGAGGAGGAGCGTAACTTTTGGAGGCAATAATACGGTCGTGAGCCACAGTGGTTGTTCACATTCTCTGGCCAAAAGAAGGTAGCAACCGCAATTTCATACTGAATGGAGACCTCTTGCCTCTGAGTCAAAGCTTTTCTAAACAGCGTGGGATAGAATTTCGTCGTCAACTATTCCTAGTGTTATCTAACCAAATATTTTCTAAACTGTACGAGTGCCATCGGGTACTACTACTTTTCTTATCTAGCAAAAAGTTTTCTAAACTGCACGGATAAGTGTCATCGTGAACTATTCCTCGTGGTCTACTACGTTAACACTAATCAGCATCGGTTAGGTTCATAAGCTTATTTGAGCTTACACTGTGCATAAGACTGTTTATACTTATACCTCTAGTCTTACTACTACAATACACCACATAGCAATACCAGAGTGAATACTAATGTGAAAAATATCCCCAAACAAAACGACTTTTTATAACAACTCACTTTTATTGGAACTTTGTATTTGTATCTTAAGAAGTGCGTAAGAAGTTTTATTAATACGGATCTGGGGTGAATATCCAGCTATGACTTCCCTCCAGCCAGAAATAATATTACAGGGTGTTTAGAAGAAAACCTTCGAGCTCTGAACTACAGAAGTTTTCCCTTAAGTTTCGCCAGCGTTTGGCATTAACAACACAGAAAATACATCACTGGAAGGAAGGTATAAACACTTTTCATTCTCTAGGGTTCTTCTAAGCACAGTAACCTCGTCTATCATTAGTCGATATAAAACTCAATGTAGAAAATTCGCAGCCAGAGATAAGGTTCAAAATCATTTCAGCAACTACCAACAAGCTTAGGCACATTATTGTTGACCGAAGCTTGATGGTAGTAGCAAAACTGATCCTTCCTCATGCAAGGCAAATGTGAATTGGAAAATGGTGTCTGAGAGACTAACAACCAGAAAAATTTTCTTCATGCTAAGTAAGTACGAATTACGAAGGAACATTTGAGAGAGTGATAACTTTGATTTCACCAAAATACTTCACAGCTCGCCTAAAAGACGTTTTCAGAAAATTGGACCGGGATGAAAAGGAAATAAACATCAATGGTGAGCGATTGAACAATCCTAAATTTATATACTAACGATCTAGTCCTTTCAGTGAAGCAAAGAACGAACTACAGGATATGTTAGTCCAAACAGGGAGAGTTTGAAGGTCTGCTTGACTATGATATGAAGAAAATAATATTTAACAGGCATGCTCAGAGCCTTCCTGCAAAAGTAGGAAATGAAGAACTATACCCTATTTGATTGACCTGTGCAGCTGAGATGTATGGGGCGAGTAGGGTGTGTTTGATTCGCTGCTGCTGAATGGCCGCCGATGATACAAGTCTACAGCCTTTCTTTTTTTGACAGATCTATATTTATATTTTTTAATTACCTGCAATATAAATAATTTCCGAAGTTAAAGCGGTCAAAATTAGCCCTAAAAGTGTACTGTTGTCAAAGAAAATTAAA
Organism: Coenobita brevimanus; assembly: GCF_032717465.1. NCBI lineage: Eukaryota > Metazoa > Arthropoda > Malacostraca > Decapoda > Coenobitidae > Coenobita > Coenobita brevimanus. Next base: position 40,496,723 of record NC_137021.1, on the reverse strand, counting down.
GTTGATCATAAAGTTTTATAAAAATTATCCACTCACGGTGTACACCCACGTCCGCATGTGTACACCCACTTCCGCAAGTTGCACTGCATCCACCCACGGTGTACACCTAAGTCAGCATGTTGCAGTATAATACATGCCTGCATTTGCTTCAATGACATCATCTGCGGTCAATCAGCAGCCGCGAATCAAACACACCTTACTTGCCCTATACATCTCAGCTGCACAGGTCAATCAGATAGACTATAGAATGCACTGTGAATTACATATACCTATGAGAGCTAATTCAGGCAGACCCAGCCAATGACAACAAAGCCAAGCGAAGAATATGAATGGGATGAAAGGTTTTGGGTAAATCCAGCAAGTACATAAAGAATAAGCAACTGCCTTTATGTCAAAAAGAGATTTATATAATCACTTCATCCTTCCTGTTTTAACCTATGAATCACAAACGTGCAATCTTACAAAATCCTTGGAACGTAAATTTAGGGGCGCTCAGCTAGAACTGGAAAGGAACACGTTATGGATCGCATGGCCAGACACAAAAAGAGCTTCCTGAATAAGAGAACAGTAGATGTGAGGGGTTACAATCACCACAATCAAAAACTAAATTGGATGTGAACAGGTCCCGTGACCCTTTTAAATACCGATAACAGATGGACAAACACGACAATGAAGTGGCAATCCAGAGATGGAGTGAAGGAAAGAGGTAGGCAGGGTACAAGGTGGCAAGTTGAATTCAGGATTCGCTGGGAATGTATTGAACAGGCTAAAAGGTAATATGTCAGAGGGGAAAAAAAGATGGGAAATGTCTGTTCAGTAGTGGACTGAGACAGGCCAAGTAATTCTAGTAGAAAATTAATGATAATCGTACACAGATTACTTACCTAAACACAGCCCATTTTAATTTAAAACGTGTCACTTATTCATTTTAACTGCTGAGCTGTAGCAACAGATGAACATTAGATTTATGTTGCTAATCACGAAGAAGTGACATGGAAAGGAGAAATAGCTGTAGCATTGTCTAATTGTTATTGATTTGTAAAGGGAGATAATACTAAAAATTAAAAAAGCGTGGTGAAGTGCAACGAAAATTATGTAGACCTTCTTATTTCGTCAGTGAAATGTAACAAGTGATTAAATCTAGAACATTGTTGTAATGAAGTAGTGCAATGGATAGGATGTAGTTTCGCAGTACTGTCTTTTGATTTTTTTTTTTTTTTTTTGCCTCTGAGTGGTAACAAGAGATTATCGCCTAAGTGCTAATCACAAATGAGTGTTATGGATAGAGTTAGGAGCCATGTTATTGCCTAATGCAATCATTAGGCAGCGGAGAATGAGCTAAGGACGAAAATCTACGCCAATTTACGTTGGAAAATTACAACAGTGGACCTAAGTCAACACCCACAGATGCTGGATGAGCAGGAATCAGTCCATCCTCCGTGAGAGTTTTGAGAGACGTGGACAAAGGGGTCTTAGATAAATGTAGGTTGACTACAGAAGGGAATTTAGGTCAAACAATCTCTTTTTACTAAAGTCCCATTCTTCCCTTGAATGTGATAATACATTAATGCTCGGGACACCTTTAGTATTTATTCCAGCTGATGCCAGTTAATATCATTCAACCTAAACTGAGTATAGGAGCATGAGTGTAAACATTGCCAGGGTAATCACCTTGGCTGGTATTTAACGACAGATGATATTATTCAGCTCAGGAAAACACTAAGTGTGTTAAACAATAAAAACATTCACTACGAGAGATCTCCGTTGAGCTGAACTAAAATGTTAGAAGGAACCAAGTCAGACATTAGACAAACAACATGCTATGGAAGGGATTAAGAGTAACTACAACCCATCCACTACGTGCCAGCCCTTCTGAACGTAATGCACAGGCTAGTCCGTGAATAGCACTCCACTAGAAACTCATCCGGTATATAGTACTGTATCTAATCTGCTACGGGGAAGGCTCAGTTTGCTGGTGTCGGTGTGGCTGTAGCAATGGGAGTAAGAAATGAATAAACGATGCAGGATGTAGATTGCTAACGCTGACTGAGCCGTCTCCAAAGCGCACGAGAGACTACCTGGCGGAACAGAAAAGGAGTTATACAACCTAGCTTCCATGTACAAGTACATCGTCCACTGGAATAACAATAGTTTGTAAAATGCGTCACACTGGTGAAGAACTTAACACTCAGACTCACTCAAGACATCTAACATCAGGTGGTGAAGAAAACTAGAGCTATCCCAAGCATGTGAGGGTGTTTGTTGCCAATACTAGAGCTCGTCTCATATAACTCCTAAATACTCAAGTCTCTAACTCCTACAGCTAAATGTAACTGTTTGGCGTCAGCTAGACTGTTATTGAAGTGACAACCAAACAAGGGTTAGTTTGTCATTTATTGCTGGTTTACCTCAACTGAAGAGCTTGATATAACTCTGATGCATCGGATCAGTCAAGCAATCTTTCTGTTTACCTATCTATCTCTGGCACTCTCTCTCTCTCTCTCTCTCTCTCTCTCTCTCTCTCTCACACACACACACACACACACACACACATACACACACACGAAAAACACACAACCGAAAATAGTACGCACGCACGCACGCACGCACGCACACGCACGCACGCACGCACGCACGCACGCACGCAAGCACACACACACACACACACACACACACACACACACACACACACACACACACACACACACACACACACACACATACGTCAAGCTAATTTGTTCCCATTACATATTAAATGAATGCTGATTTTTTTCCCCTCTGTAATTAATGGCGCTGTGGACGCTACTGATTTCGAGTGTAATTAGCTCTATCATTATTTATTCCGCGTGAGTGGAAGTCAGGGGTAGTTACGCCTCTCTTGCAGGGACATCATGCAGTCAAAGCAATGAAATCTCCATCAATTCATCAAAACAAATTACCAACAGTGGGGTGTGGTACATTATCATTACATTATAATAAACTAATATATGTGTATAAGGGAGCATCATGAAGCTAGTATCACATTCGGCAAACATACCTTATTGTTACACTTTTTGAGATTCGTTGATACGTCAAGAACGACACGTAAACCAGTCAGGCGGTTAATCAAAGGCAGCTGAACATTTCTGGGTTTCATTCCTTCCAGGCATAGCTGAGGTACACTTGCAAAAACCCTGACATTTTACTCCCACGCTACCTCAGCCCTTCACTGATTAGCTCTCACTGTCTGACCCACTAGTGCGTCACTGATTCTCTCATTGTCCACCCACAAATGATTCACTGACTGACTCACTAAATGTTCATCTCACTGCTCGCTGATTGTCCTTTACTGATTCTTAATAAACTGCCACTGCCGCGCACTAACTCACTCTGTAACTGACTAAAACTGAACTGTCCTGGTGTAACAGGACGTTTTATACCCCCTGGCCACTTTATACCCTAGGTATAGAATGACCTACGCCAGAATATATCCCGGGATATATTTCAGCTAGGGCTATTTTAACTCCTTTAAGGCCAAAATATACCTCCCTTTTCTATAAACAATAATAAACATTACAAGTAAAATATAAATTGAATTGTAAATTTTAATCCTATTTGAAATTATGTGGAAGTATTAAGTCTGTTCATTACATGACAGCTTCGGAAGCAATGCACAGTGCAGTACACGCCATTTTTTAGCGTAATTATTTGCCTTACTTTAGTTTGCTATATAGTATGGATCGGTTGTTTGTATAATTCATGATTTGTCATGCATGTATTTTGTGAGAAATTATGAAATAAATAAAAGATCGCTTATATTAATTTTTTTTTTTTTTGAAACAAAGAGAGGGGTATAATTATGCTGGGGGGAGGAGGAGTTAAAATACCATCGGCTGAAATATAACTCGGGGTATATTCTGGCCTAGGCCATTTTATACCTGCGGTATAAATTGGCCTAGGCTATCTTATAACCGGATATATTCTAGCTAGGGCTGGCCTGCTACACTTCGAGTGAGACGGACCTAAAAAACACCCCCCCCCCGACTCTCCCTACCAGTACAGCCCAGAACACGCCACAGCCTAATGGAGAACTCACATTTTCTCGTGCAACACTGCATATTCTAGAACCTAGGAAAGAATTCATATTTTCCCAAGCAATAATGTACCTAAATTAACAATGCACAATAACATTAATAACAAGAGCTCATTCATATGGAAGGAGAGAAAGTAAACAAAACAGAAATACCGAAATTTCCCAAATGTTCCTCACATCTCCAGATATAAAAGCTAACTTAATCCTACTGGCATAACAATATTTCTTTATACAATGCAGTACAATATCGCATATGCAAGTATTTAAGCAGTGAAGACGAATATTGAGAAGATGGCATTTCGGTTAGCGAACATAATTTCTCTTTTATAATATATATATTTTTTTTATGTGTCCGACTCTGGGCAAAGGCTTCAGGGCCTGTATCTCGGGGGCAGTAGTCTTTCCCAAGGCCCAGTAGTCCTCCTACACCTCCACATGTATGTCACCACTTCGGCGCTAACACCCACCGTCCATATTGAATACATGCTAGGGCTGTCTCATACAGGACTGGTGTATTGGTATTAGCGGGGGTACTTTTATAACATGTCGGCGGGTCATCTGGTAGATCAGGAAAGGCTGCTTTTATGAAATTCAAATCCTTAAACTGTTCCTACCCCAGCCAGGATTCGAACCTGGGTCCATCAGGACTGTAGGCCGCCTCTCTACCGATTCAGCCACCGCCTCCCCCAAATGAGACACTATTATTGTAACAGTCATTTTAAGTACAGTTATGGCCAATAGCTGCTTCGTTTTCTCTTGAAATAAGTGCCAAGATCTAGTAGATCTTGATAAACTAACCCACTACTCTTGTAGGAACTGAGAAAGACTGGACTTTGGTTTCATTAGTTTGAAACCCAAGTCATACAATAATGGACGGTAGTCTGTCTGCGTAAGAGTTTATCCAATTACTTCTCCTGGACGTGTGATAAAATTTTGCAAGATTATGATAAAATTTTGCAAGAACCCTCTCTTGGGCCCCGGATATTGTATAATTTTTTTTTTTTTTCAAAATTCCGAAATTACTTTATTTGTGAAGTTATATTTACCTTTTATTAGTTTGTTTTCCGTAACGGATATAAGTCCATTTTATTCGAGCTTTACCACATATTAATTTATTCATACATACTTAGTTCATTTCAAAATTCGGAAAAATAAGCAAGGGGTGGCTGACCGAATATATATAAGAGGAAAATTGGCAACCAGTGTACGACGAAGGAAAATAGTATCATAACATTCACCAGCCATTCAACAATGCACACTTCAACGCTACAACACATTCCCATGCAGTAAAAACATCGTCAAAATAATGGGTACAGCCATGAGCAAAACCTTCTCGACAATCCACTGCCAGCATTGTGTCCTGCCTTCCATACATCTCATGCCTCCCTAAATGATAGAGGGTATTCTTCCTTCTCACTCTCTTGTTTAGTGTTATCCCACAAAAATTTTTCATAATAACATACTCCATTACCACACCCGGCAGAGAAATGTCGGCGAAATTCTGTTCGTGTCTGTGTATCGTAAAAAAAGGGGAATTGTGAACATGACATCTTTTGAGCAAAAACGTATTTTTGTTACCAACATAAATACATAAAATAAATTAATATTAATAACAATAATCTATCTATCCATTGTCAGACGCCATAATCCCGTAAGGGGTGGCCATTTGACTTTGAGTTATTTGTTTTATGGGGAGGGGCACTAACCCTCCACCAACCCACTTGCTGACATGTAGGGAGCACGTATGGTTTGGTTATATGGTTACCACCCAGCGTTGTAAATTATTTCTTGGCTTACAGGAAACCATTTGGCTTGTCATTCAATGTAAAGCCACCTGTAAAGGAAAGAAAAGCAATAAGAAGTGACAGGAAAGATGGGAGAAATAGGAAGAGAGGAGGGAAGGCACAGAAAAAGAATGATGAAGACTAAGGAAGAAGTAGGCAGCACTACATCATGTGAGTGGATGATGGTCGCCACCACCAACCACTACTACTATTACTACTATTCTTTCTACTATTGCTGCTTCTCTTACTACTACTACTACTACTACTACTACTACTACTACTGCTACTGCTGCTACTATTACTGCTACTACTACTACTACTACTACTATGTTATCTTGCCCTTTTTTATAACACGTGCTTTGCTCATTGTTACCTCCCTGGGAATTTACTCAAGGGTACCATCATCCCTGTATTAAAAGATGTTAAAAAGAATGTAACAGATTCATCTAACTATTGACCAGTAATGCAGTCATCATGCCTTTTAAAGATTTAAGAATTATTTATTTTAGATTTCTTATCCGAGAAACTCATTTAAAATTTTAGGCAGTTTGGTTTTAAATCTGGCTCATCAACCACTGATGCTTGTTTTATTTTAAAAGAAATTACGAAGCGATATTCTAGGTACAAGAGATCAGGCCCCTAGCCACATTCGTTGATTTAAGTAAAGCTCTTGATAGGGTAGACCACTTTATTTTAGGTAAGAAGTTGCTAAGGTGTTCTCTGCCAGTTGACGTGGTATTAACTCGCCGCGTCCCGTTGATGTATATATACATCCACACATTTTGTCAATGTCAGTCCCGTTAATGTATACAAACGCGCATCAATTCCAAGATTCCTAATTTGCACAATTTTCAATTTTCGTGCGTGATTTTTATATGGGACACCTTCCTCTACAAGATGCCAGGCAGGGACAATGCTTTACCCAGCATAATCTGCCCCCCTTCCCGCATGCCATTGTCTCGGCAATTCACTTGTTACCAGTGACCTGGCCAGTAAAGACATGTCGTGCCACAGTACGAAATTCAGGGCCAGAGTGATTCCCCAATCAATGACAATGTGGAGGACAAAGTTTAAGTAGCATTAGAGGACGAAACAGTCAGAAATGATGCTCAGGTAATGTCGCCAAAAAAGGTCAGGTATGTTGATGTGTTTGGTGAGTGAAACAGCTTATATTGCCTATATTACTGTGTGAAAACCAATACTAAATATAAATTCATACCAAATAAATAAATAAATACTGTTTATGAGTGGTGTGGAATAGTTACCCTCCCATAGAACTCATTTTCTTTGGAGCCAGTCTGATAGAAAACCCAGTAAGGTAAGGGGTACCGGTGCCAGTATCGAGTATTTTAAACCTCAGGTGAGTGATTTCTCTATGAATTTTCGATGTTTCTTACCCAAAGCGGAGGTTTGAGCCCAATTTTTTTTTTTTTCCAAAATTGGTTAGGATTGAGGGGAGTCAGTGGTGGAAAATCGGTTGGGACAGGGCAGGTTAATGATTCTGCATTACCTAAGAAACCAGCAAGCTAATATTAAATGGCGAGTTTATTTTAGTAATTACTGTTTTATAGAGAAATGTGTGAGACAAGGAGGAGTTTTCTCACCTTTCTTATTTAATTTTTATATAAACAGCATTATTAATGAGATAACAGACACTGATGTTGGATGCTGCTATGGAGAACTCAGATGCAATATATTAGCTTATGCAGATGACTTAGTACTCCTAGCAGAAACACCTGAAGAAATGGACACTTTATATAGTAAACTTTGTACCTGTATAGATGAACACTTGCTTACGGTTAACAGGACAAAATCTAAGTGTGTTATTTTTAGTAACAAAGTGGGTGAGACAACAGAGAACATTGAGCTGAACGGTGATACAGTGCAAGTAGTAAAGGTTTTTAATTATCTTGGCCATAATGTCTGTTTTAATTTTAAAGACAATGATGACATTATTATTAGACTTAATAATTTTTATACCTCATTTAATAGTATTTTTAGAGATTTTAAAGCCGTTGACAGGGACACATTTATTTCTTTTTAAATCTTATTGTTTACCAGACTACGGACTTCCATTATGGAATCACGATTCCTCTTTTAACTCAAAAAATTGTAAATCATTTGAGATTGCTTTTAGCAAAGCATTAAAGTGTATTTGTGAAGTACTGATGATTGCAAGCAGTCACATCACCGCAGCTCGGTGTAATCAACTGCTGCTCAGGTATCACACTGCACAAGTCCAAGCCAGATACTGTAAGAGAGTGTTAACGTTGCTCAACCCTATCTTTAGGATTAATATCCCACTTATCAAGGAAGGATTTTTTATGCAATACCTTTTTAAACACTTTAATGATTATCAAGGAAGGATTTTTTATGCAATACCTTTTTAACCCCTTAACCGCGGGGCGTCACTTTCGTGACGCTTGGGAGCAAGGGATCATACCGCGGGGCGTCGCTTTTGTGATTCTGTGTTATTTTGAATTCACCCGGGCTTTCCAGTGGGGGCTTGTATCATCTATCAGTACTGACAATGTCCAACACTAGTCAGCACTCCTAATCTCATCTGTACTCCCATCCATTGTTGACAATTTAGCCATTTCTCCCCGTTCTTGACTCCCCTCCCTACCCCCCCTCCATTACCCTATGCTCTCGCCTGCCCGGCCATGCTACGCTAAGTAAATCTTCCCTGGAATTTTTCACTGATTTCATCCATTGAAATAAGCCCTATGTCGTATTCTTATACCAAATAATATATACAAGTAAGAAATCAGGTAAGTGAGAGTGCCATACACCTGGAATTGGCTAATTATCACCTGACAACACCTCACGTGCACTCGTTCGCTAATTTTCGCTGTTTTTTTCCCCTTGAAATATGCCGTATAATCTATTTTCGTAATAAATATACATGTAAGGAGAGAAGGGAGAAGCCTAAATGATATTTACATTCACCTGTAACTACCTAATTTATAATGTATTGTCTAGATTTCCTGCCAATCATATCAGTGCTACACAAAGCTGTTTCAAGATTTAACATTGGTAGCTCTGATTATATATCTCCTAAGTAGGCCTCTAATCTATTTTCGTAATAAATATACATGTAAGGAGGGAAGGGAGAATATTTACATTCACCTGGAACTACCAGATTTATAATGTATTGTCTAGATTTCCTGCCAATCATATCAGTGCTAGACTTAGCTGTTTCAAGAAGTAATATTGGTAACTCTGAATAACCCCTAAAGCAGGCCTCTAGGCTGCCCCTGCGTTATCAGTGTACTCTCATCTTCCGAAGTGAGAGGACGTACGTTTCATCTTGCTGACTTCAAGGCCTTTTTCACCCCCATGCAAATGGCTCTGTGACCTTTACCCCCTACTAAACCTCGTGTGGAAAGAGGTAAAGGGCTGACAATTGATAAAAGAGTGACTATGATCTTTCTATTGAGTAAAACAGTGCAAGTGGAATTGTAAATAATGTGTGTAAACAGCAAGTGAAAGTAATGAATGTAAATATACGTGAACAATGGAAAATAGTTTTATAAGTTATTTCAAGTGACAGTGCACAACACAGTGTAAATAAAATAGAAATGTAAATAACGTAAATAAAACAGAGAACGTAAATAGAAATGTAAATGAGTAGTATTATAAGATTACGAGTATATACCCTAGGAGTAATGAAAGTGAAAGTTTCACTCTAGCATGTCTGAATGCTATGAGTTATGAGAGTGAAGATGAAAGTGACATTCACTCTCAATGCCAGTATACAGGACGAGAAAGTGAATGCTACGTATTTTACTGAAAGAAATTGAATCCCTACAGTGACAATAAACTAATACTACTGAAGGAAACTTATGGATAAAGACTGTAGATATATATAAGTGTTATATAGTAATAGAAATATAAAGTGTGAGGGGTTTTATGAATAATAAATGACAGGCTACCATGAGCGAACTAGTGCCAGTGCGACGATCAGACGCGCTCGTAATTTCCATTGCTTTCACAGTGTTTTTTTTTTTAGTATGGATCCCAAACTACTTGAAAATTGTAGAATAGTGTTTATAGTGTTTGTATCTGGCTGTGGTAATCATATTACGGATTGTCGGGAAGTGTAAAGTGGAGACTTCGTTACCCTACTTCAGAGGTCTCCACAAGTCCTACGGTAACCGACGAAGGCTCAACAATCATTCCAGGAGAAAGCTGAAGGTATGTGCCATAAGCATATGTAATTTTATTATTCTAGGACTAATAACTGATTTTTGGCAAATATTTTTTGAGAGTCTGTCGGAGCCCAAATAACCCCGCGGCACACGCAAGTTATTGGTAAACAAGCCCGCGGTGTAGGGGTTAAACACTTTAATGATGTATATAATGTTAATATTTTTCTTGAAGAGCTGGATATTCTGGGATCTCGGATTGACTGGATACAAAGGCACGAGGACAGACGCAATCCTTGTATGTTTTATGGATATTAGCTTAATTCTATCATGATTTTTTAATTCCACATTTTATATAATATTTATGTGTATGTATGTGTATAGGTATGTATATATATGTGTGCATATATGTATGTATATATATGTATGTGTGTATATGTATATGTATCAGTACGTGTGTATGTGTATATATATGTGTGTGTATATATGTATGTATATATGAATGTGTGTATTTATGTATACATATGTGTATGTATGTGTGCGTGTATATGTATGTATATATATGTATGTATGTATAGTTTTTTTATATATTTTTTTTAGTGTCACTTTTTAGTATTGCTTTTGTAATGCTAGGTGTTTAAGGCGTGACTTCTCGCTCCTAGAACACCTAACGTGAAGCAGGGTCCTCTTTCTAGACCGGGGCTTAGGACAAATAAGAGAGAGGCAGGACACAAAAACTTCAGGCAATACCTTTACACGTCGGACAAGGGACAGCAGCAGATGATACAGCACAATATTTGGTCAGTTACAACCTCTTATAACTCAGTATCTCGCAGGATACTACAATAGTATGTACTGGGAATAACACTCAAGGCGTAGTGTACAGTATTAGTATCGTTCATGGTCTCGGTGCACGTGGGGGACCGAGCAACAGGGCTCACTAGGGTAGGGAGTGAGGTCTAATTGTATAATGGTAGTATGAGGCAGAGGTTAATGATAGCGTGTTCAACTTATATTTTCCAGGTGCAAAGGGTTATTTGTTAATTATCACAATGCGATCCAAGGTGGTTCCGCGGGGGGGGGGGAGCTTAAGGTAAAGCTCACTAGGGGAGGGTGTAAGGCATTGGGGTCTAGTTATGTTTATAGTATTATGAAGTGGAGGGTACTGATAGCGTGTTCGATTTATTATTTTCTAGGAGCAAGGAACGTTTAGATAAATTACTAATATGAGTTCCAAGGCTTTGTTGTTACACTGAGGATAACATGAAGGGAGTAGTACACGAGTCTTATGCACAATCACTTGGGTTTCACAGGAATTGTTCACTATTCTGCCCTTTTGTATATTAGGCCTTCACTTCCCTATCACGTAAACACTTGGCCTGGTGCTAGGAGAGTACACTATCACCTTGTCACTGTTCCATTGTACTTAGGGCAAAATCACTGTCTCACAAGTTACTGGGGACGGGTGCGGCGGTAAGACACAATCCGACGACCGTTTGGCCGGGGCAGGGGCAGCGCCAGGGGAGGGCGTGCCGAGTGGGCACGGGATGGCGTGCAGGGGCGTCTTCTCTCGTCCAGGGCTGCAGGTGGCGAAGGAGCCCGCTTTCTCCGGGCTGGGAACAGGAGTTTGGCCCTCAGGACTGGGGCTGAACAACTCCCTGAACCTTGCAGTCAGGTCTCGGCCAGATGTGGAGGTCCTCCACCGTCGGGGCATAGGGAGGTCCCGCCCGGGGGTTCTGGGAAGGGCCTGGAGTTTCCGAGGGCTGCGGCCCCCAGAGTCAGGCGGCGCCGTCAGGGAGGGGCTGTGGCACCGGTCTGCGTCAGGGTCCATCAGGTGGGTTTTCTCCAGGGCGAGGCATAGGGAGCAGAGGTCAGGGGAGGCGATAGGGCCTCTCCAGTACTCTCCCACGTCCTCTGTGTCGGGGGACAGGACATTCGTCTCACGCTGGGGCAGCAGGACTGCTCTCAACTGTTTCCAGCCGTGAGGCCCGGCTATTCGCCGTGGCTTCCCAGGGGCGCGACCATAAGGTGCTGAGGCCCAGCTACTGGCCGTGGCCTGAGAGGGGGCATAGGAACCAGCACACCTCAGGACACCTTCGGAGCGGCTACCGGCTGTCTGAGGAAGGCGCGAGCGGCTGCAGGCCGACTCCTGCAGGAGGGGTGGGGAGCGGCTACAGGCCGACTCGGGGGCAATGCCTTCGGAGAAGCTACTGGCCGTCTGACAAACGTGGGAGCAGCTACCGGCCGTCTCCTGATTACCCTTAGGTCAGTGTTGGACGGATTCCTTTACGAGGGGCAGGCGGCTACAGGCCATCCCAAGAGGGAAGACACCTTTGGAGAGGTTACTGGCACACTCCTGTGGAAGGAGGGAGTGGCTACAGGCCAACTCTTGAGGGGCGCTGATCGGAGCTGGACAGACAGCTCCACCCCTAGATGGTTTGGTGGAACCTCGCCCGGAAGGTAGTGCCGGATTCCTGCTATGGCGACGGTGGGGCAGCTCTGGGTCATAGGGGTATACGGCCTGGGCTGGCTTGTGCAGTTGTTGTGCCGAGTCTCAGTGTGCTGCTGCTGCTCCTCAGTGGGTTCCTTGTGGGGGTGTCGGTGAACTTCCGGGGACACTACGCTGAATCTCTGGTGTGGGGGATTGAGCACTCCCAGGGACACTATGCTGTATTTCAGCTTTTATTTTAGATTTTTTAGTTTTGATAACTTCTATGTACAGTCTTATGTGGCCTTTTATTATTATTTTATTAGATTTAATTTTTTTTTTCTTATTTCTTAGAACATGCATATATAACTTTTTATTTAGTTCTGTAGATTTTCTGTTTTCATTATTTGCAGATATTTCTGATGATTTTATTTTCTTTTTATTTTTGGTTTTAGCATTGTAGATTGCTTATTCTTATTCTTTCCTGTGTTTTAAAGCTTAGTTTGTAATCTTTTTATATCATTAATTATAGCTTTCATTGCCCTAAGAGAGCAGCAGTGATTTGTTTTTATGTACAGTATGTGCATGTGAGTGTATATGTATATGTATGTATATGTATATATGTGAGTATATTGTGTACAGTATATAACTTTTTAAGTGATTACCAGAAACCATCTTTCGGAAGGATATGTTATTGTTAAGTATGTTCTTTACTGTACAGTGGCCTCAGGAAAATCTGGGTTATGTAATATTATGTAATCTGTATATGTATACTGTATGACGAAATATAGAAATAATGATGGTGATGATTACTACTACTACTACTACTACTACTACTACTACAACTATTACTGCTGCTGCTGCTGCTACTACTACTACTTTTATTATTATTATTATCATCATCATCATTATCATTGTTATTATTATTATTATTATTAGTTGGGGGTGCCCATCATCCGCCTGCTCAATGTTGTGCTCCCTCATGAGCCGTGATTTCGCGAGAAATAACCCAACTCTTTTGGTTGAACGGCTGGGTTGATTTTCGGCGAGCGATCGCCTGTACATTTTTGTACAACAAACTATCAGCTGATCAGTTGACGCTCCCCCCTCCCGCCCGCACACCAACAAGAAATATGGCGCCCAGGGAGAATGCTTTATGTACTTTAATTTTATAAAGATTTTTGCATGTTTAACTAAATAATAACTATCACATAATTCTTATTTACTTACTCAGATGCGAGTGTCGTCCTAACCATGGTTAAATATAAGGAAAAGTGGGAAGAACGTGGAGAAGTACTGAGAATCGGCTGAGCTGTGTTTATGTTCTCAACCCAACAGCAGCAGGTTGGAAGGGGGCAACATTGTTCTCGACCATTGTTGAGGCAGTCAATTTGACAGGTCCCGGCTGGAAGTTTACGAAGTCACAATGTTGGATTTTGTCCTCACCTGAACAAGAAAATGATGCCCAAGTCAACATTATGACGCAAAAAGTCAACCGAAGTCAACTTTGGTTGACTTTTAATTCTCGCGGAATTACAACTATGGTCTACACAGAGTAACAAGCCAAATGGTTTCCTCTAACCCAGGAAACCATTTACTCCGCTAGGTGGTATTCATATAGCCAAACTGTGGCTCCTGGTGGTCTAGTGGGTAATTAAGGTGCTCCAATGGGGGACGTCTGGAAATCGTCTGCCACCAGATGTCTCTTACTATTAACAGCTCTGTCCCGAGCACGTGTTCAATAACCGTGATTGTTCTCTGGTGATGTGAGAACCTGTGTGGCAAAATACCATTATACATTCCTCAAGTACTGGAAAACTTCCTAACAATAACAAGGGAGAATACATTGCTTTCGTTTTTTTTTTTCTTTTTTTTTTTAATTTCCTCGAAAACAAAGCCCGAATTTTGAAAACCTGGCACTTATTTAGGCTATTTGTTGTCATCATTTTTACTGAGGCTTCTACAAAGCTGGGTTAAATCTTGTCTCCTGAAATGGTTGATTTATAACGTAGTTTTAGCCAAGCGCTTCTATTGTTTGTGTCAGTCTTTCTTTTGGTGGAAATTTAATGATGATGTATTAAATTATTCTACATCAGCTATCCGAGCTCAGAGATAGTCCCCGTTCCATGATCGTGACTTATCCCCCTAGGAAAACGCGCTACCACCACTTCCAAATGGGTCATATCAAATCTTGGAACGGGGACAGTCTCTGAGCCCGGATGGCTGATGTAGAATAATTTAGTACATCAATAAATTTCCGCCAAAAGAGAGACTGACGCGAACAAAACAAGTGATTGATTGAAACTACAGTATACATCGAACATTTCCGGAGGCAAGATTTAACCCAGCTTTGTAACAGCTTCATTTAAAACGACGAAACGATATATATAAGCGCCAGGTTTTCAATATTCGGGCTTTGTTTTCAGGGATATAAAACAACGAGAGCAATGTATTCTCCCTTGTTATATTTTTTATACGGAAGCTTTTTCAATACTTCAACAATGTATGACGGTAATTTGCCACACAGGTTCTCACATCAACAGAAAAAAATCAAGGTAAATCAACACATACTCGGGGCGGGCAAGCTGTTGGCGGTGGTGGCCTCTAGCGGTAGGCAGATTCACAAGTCTCCCATTGGACTAAGGCTCTGTTGGTTCATCCAAGGAATGGTTGGGGTTTGTTGCTCACGTAACCTCTCAGGGATGATTGAGGTTAGTCACTCATCTTAAATGTCGGGACCAATTTGCCTAGCTCAGGGCTCCAACGCTCCTCATGGTGCAACACATGATTAGATTATGGATGGATGGTTTATTGTTATTATTATGAACAGAAAATATAAAATTATTATGTGAATCTGAAATAACATGAACTACACTGAACCAAAATGCAATGGAGTACTCTGTCGAAATAATACCAGTATAAACAATGAGAAAATGGACATCAGTCTAATCGGTGAAGCATTTCTCTGCCACAGTGCGATACAATACAATACAGTACTGCAACAACAGCGACACTTATAGCAAAACCAGGAACATGTCGACGCTGCTATTCCGTTTAGATAACATGTTGTATTCTACGTCACAATGTAGTGCAATTCAATATCGTCCCAACAATTGGTATACATTAACTAAAAATCATGTGAAATCACTCATTCGACAAAGCATATCTCCCCGCCAGGTCAGTCAAGATATATACATCCACTAGGAAATGTAATGTTGAAGTAGATTATTGTAACGATGATGACATCATCATCATCATCAGTCAGTGAATCATCAGTCTTGATCATCATCATCATCAGTCAATGAATGATCAATCATGAGCCATCATCATCAAAAGTAAAAAAATCAATCATAATCCATCATCATCACCATCAGTCAATGAATGATCAATCATGAGTCATCATCATCATCAATCAATGAATCATCATCCAATCATCATCATCAATCAATGAATCATCATCCAATCATCATCATCAATCAATGAATCATCATCCAGTCATCATCATCAATCAATGAATCATCATCCAATCATCATCATCATCATCAATCAATGAATCATCGTCCAATCATCATCATCATCATCATCAATCAATGAATCATTATCCAATCATCATCATCATTATCATCATCAATCAATGACTTATCACTCAATCACCATCATCAAAATCATCATCATCGCCTGATCTCTTTTTTGCCCAAGGAAAAGATACAATAGGGAGGAGAAAACAAGGAAGCAGAGCAAGCAATAAATATAGTATGAAAGAGCATGAGGGGCTTGGCTAAAATGATGCACGTTGCGAATGAAACTTCCTAGTGAGCAGCAGCTAAGCATGATATTTGTTAGGTATCGTCTTGATTAAAAAAAGAAAATGAGCAATATCCTTAGGGTGTTAATGCTAAGAAATATATACTATTTCCTTAGAGTGAAGCATCTTGCTTCTAGAAATCCTTAGTGGTGGCTGACTGACCTGACTATTTCTAAAGCTTCTTCCACATTGAAGCACATAGCAGAGGCAAAACTAATTAAGTTCACAAAGTGATGCCAGACCCTTGTCGTGTGCTCCTCTGTAGACAGGTCATCCAACCAACAATATTCCTTCTGTTTCCTAGACTCAACAACATCAAAGCCAACTAACCAACCAATTAACCAACCTACCAACCAGCCTACCTACCTACCCTTCTAATTACCTACTTACCTACCTACCTACCCAACTCCACACACAAATATTGATCATAGCACCATTCTTTTTATTATATATTCAATAATTAATGCACAAAAAAATAAATACATTGAATTGAACGCAAAGATTACTGTGGTCCACAAAATAAGAGTTTATTACAAAAAGCCAATAAAATGTAAATGAATAACAAACGAGCAATATACCATCTGAATAACTCCAATACTTCGTGAATTATCTTACAAGTTATATAATGGGAAGAATATCAGTGAAAAAATTATCTAACCTGTAAATATTATAGGTGTGTCTGATATATGCTGTTAATGGACATGCTTCAACCACATTTCTCTCGGTTTATACGAGGCCACAAAAGCACAAACATTCGTCGAAAGGGAGGTGTCCACACCCCCGCCTATTCCATCGCCTCGTCTCCACCTCGAGGCTATGTTCAGGTACAAGGAACTGCGTGAATGATAGCGGTGGAACTCACTGATTGTTTTTTTCTTGTAATTGTCATGTACAAAGAAACATGGGATTGTCTCTATTTACAAAAAATCTTAATGGGTTTGACCTTGCAACAGTTTCGTGAACATTTCTGATTAACTTTTATGGAACTTCACATGTGATTAACTCTTTCATCAATTTCTCTTTGTGTGTATTAATATCAATCGAAATTTTAATGGTAAGTGACAAAGAATTGTCGTCCATTGTAGATCTTTCGGACCACATCTTGCTAAAAAAAAAAAAAAAAAAAAGTCAGTGTTGTTTGAATATAAGTACAAAGCTTTCTTCAAAAGCAAGCATCAATACTACTTAACAACCCTAATGACAATAGAATATTCTGGTCAACTCTTAATTCTTACAATAATAATAATAATGTCATCTTCCATTCCCTCACTAAAATCTTCAGATGGCAACATTACAAATCACCCACTTGGGAAAGCACATATTTTTGCCGGTACATTTGCCAGAAACTCTACCATAGACGATACCAGCCAGAATGTTCCAGTACTAGAACTTGACTCTCCTGAAACTGCCCCACTTAAAATAAAGACAAGATACGTAAAATCCATCCTAGACAATTTACCTACCAACAAAGCTCCAGGCCCAGATGAAATTCCTCCAATTGTTTTGAGAAAGTGTTCCCCTGAACTTGCCTCTGTTCTAGCTAAATTATTCAGACTATGCATACATACTTCTTTATTCCCAAATTCATGGAAAGAAGCCAATATCCACCCATTTCCGAAGAAAGGAAGTTCCTCTGACCCCTCTGATTACAGACCAATAGCTGTCACATCTCTTGGTAAGCTATTGGAAACTTTAATTAACCCACCACATCACGTTGACGTATATATACGTCCACACATTTTGTCACTGTCAGTCCCGTTGATGTATATAATTGCACATGAATTGCAATGTCCCTAATTTGCATAATTTTCAATTTTCACGCATGATTTTTGGTATGTATACACGGGACACCTTCATCTACAAGATGCCAGGCAGGGACAATGCCTTACCCAGCATGACCTCCCCCCCCCGCATGCCATTATCTCGGCAATTCACCTGTTACCAGTGACCTGGCCAGTAAAGACATGTCGTGCCACAGTACAAAATTCAGGGCCAGAGTGAATCCCCAATCGGTGACAATGTATATACGTAGCATTAGAGGAAGTTACAGTCAGAAATAATGATCACGTAATGTCACCAAAAAAAGGTCAGGTATGTTGTGTGATTGGTGAGTGAAACAATGCTTATGTTGCCTATATTACTGTGTGAAAACCATTATACTCTCGTACTACATATAAATTCGTACCAAATAAATAAATAAATAAATAAATACCGTTTATGCATGGTGTGGAATAGTTACCCTCCTATAGAACTCGTTTTCTTTGGAGTGAGCCTGATAGATAACCCAGTAAGGTAAGGAGTACTGCTACCTGTATCGAGTATTTTAAACCTCAGGTGAGCGATTTCTTTATGAATTTTCGATGTTTCTCACCAAAAGGGGAGGTTTGAGCCAATTTTTTTTTTTTTTTTCAAAATTGGTCAGGACTGGGGGGAGTAAGTGGTGGAAAATTGGTCGGGACGGGGTGGGTTAATAAGCACATTGTTAAACATCTTGAATCCAACAACTTAATTAGTGATAGACAATATGGTTTTTGCCACGAAAGAGCCACCATTGATATATTCAATCTCCTAACTCATACCATCCATCAATCAATTGATCTACATGTAGAATCTTACGCAGTACCTCTTGATTTTTCTAAAGCTTTCGACAGAGTATGGCACTGTTCCCTGCTGTCCAAACTCCCTTGCTATGGACTAACGTCTTTTGTTCCTTTGATTTCTTCACATCTTAGTGACAGGATAATAAGAGTAAAAGTAGATGATGTATATTCCAATTTCCACTCAGTTAACGCCGGTGTGCCACAGGGGTCAGTTCTGGCACCAACTCTATTCCTGGTTCAAAGTAATGATCTATTATCTGTCACCCACAATCCCATCCATTCATATGCCGATGACTCAACACTACATAGTTCATTCACATTCAGACACCCATTTACAAAGTCTGATATCTCTACCTCTCAACTCAATACAGCCATCTCCATAAATCAAGACCTATCTACAATCAGTGAATGGGGACAAATCAACCTTGTCTCTTTTAATGCTAGTAAAACTAAATATATACAATTTACTAATAGACAGATACTGCCAGATTCGTACATTACCTTCAGTGCCACTAATATTCCCATCTCCAAAAGTATTGAAATTCTTCACCTCACTGAACAATGCCCTCAGGTGGACCTCTCATGTTAGATCACTTGCTAAAACCGCCTCAAAGAAACTTGGATTATTGTACAGAGTCCGTAACTTCTTTGCTGATGAGCAGTTAGCTATAATTTATAAGTCAAGTGTGCTCTCAGCTTGGATATTGCTCACCCTTGTGGGTTGGATGTGGAGAGGTTGCATTAAAACAACTAGATAAAATTCAGAACAAAGCTGTTAGAATTATTAACAACCCTGCCATTACAAATAAACTACCTCCCCTGCAAGTAAGAAGGAATGTTGCCTCCCGTGCATTATTTTACAGATATTTTGGGGGGAAATGCTCAGACGAAGTTGCGTCCATGGTACCACCTCTCCATGCCTTCCCTCGTGCTGCTCGGCCATCTGGTAGTGCTCATGACTGGAATGTCACTCAGCCATATTGCAGAACTTCTACCTACCATAATTCTTTCATTCCCCGAACTGCATCTCTCTGGAACTCGCTTCCCCAGAGTTGTTTCCCTCCAAATTTCAATCCACAGCTGTTCAAGTCTAACTGTTACAGATATTTTATAAACAGAGGACACCAGTAATCTGGTGTATGGATTATTTTTTTTTATTCATTTGTTCTTCCTCCATTCTGTTATTTAAAAAAAAATCAAGAAAGGATGGGCACTATAACCCGCCATAACACATCAGGTTTTATCTCGCTCTTCTCACTCCTAACAGTTGCTTTAACGCCATGTTGTACAGTCTGATGATGGCCTGATATCAGCTGCAACCCAAGACTCACACCCGTACAATCAGATGAAAACATTTGCTAAAAGGCTAAAATTTTGGTGCGTTCTGCTTTGCCTCATACGGATGGTTGGCAGCACTGACATGAGCTGCCATTTGCCTCAGACGAGCCTGTGGATGCGAGCATATTTTTCATAGCAAAGTGAAATACTTGCATATAGTTGTGCTTTTCTGACTCCTAATTTTACTTGATAAATATATGAACGGTTTCTAATATATTCACTTTTTAAATTCCATGTTAGGAACACTGCAGTTCAATTAGCTAAAAACATGTCCGGAGTTTGGTTCTACTTTGTTAAAACTTTACTTATGCTTAGCTTAAGTTGGCAGTTATACGCTGTGACTCATTATCTGTCATCAAACAACGTTGTTACATTCGAGGATATAATGTATAATGATAAGCGAATGTTCTGTTATGAGTGGTGAAATCAATCCCACAGGCTGGAGTTCGAACACATAACTCAAAAGACTGAAGTCTATGCACAACTATACATGTGCTTCATTTCCTGATCAGTTCGTCTCTTATGGAGTAAGCATTACTTACAGGTGCTATCTTCCACCGCTGTGATTATTTCTTGGTCCTGTATTGGTGTGGTAACATTAGGGCGACCTGAAAGATGGCTGCTGTCCTTTGTGCCTTCCTCCTGAAAGCTCCTATTCCACGTTTCTACAGTTCTGCTTACACTGAATGTTTGAACAACGTGTTCGGGATTCTTTCCTTCTAAATAAAGGTATATAATGTCCTCTCTCATCTTCCCAGTAGTTGGACGCATGTCGTTTTGCCCTGTCTATACAAGGTTTGCCTGACGTTTTGTAATATGTAATGGCCATCATCGCCTGACCGAATATGGTTCACCTTTTGTCTCTTGGACGCACCAGTACTCGCACTGTATGTTAAGGCTTCGGAATTTCCTGGCCTCGTTTATACTGTTATCTCATCAGCAGCAGATATGAAACTTGGGATAGTGGTAGAAAACCTCTCATAATGTTTCACGTGTTACACTGTCTTAATTTCCAGACAGAACTGGAATGCGACTTTTATCTTTCACTGTACATGAGGAATGACATCAGTGCAGAGTCAAATACGCGTTGCTTCTCTGTGAATGGTACATTGTTCTTCTTTTTGACAAACGATACAAACTTCAGCAAATGACATCTCATTCTTTACATGTACTCTGATGGCCGAGGATACAGAACCGTCACTCGTGAGCGGCAAACCTAGGTAAGCAAAACTCGTGCAGTACTCTGTCGCCAACTCATTCACACAGGTCGGATCAGTGTCCCCATCTCCACCGCTTATATCAAAGAATACCTTTTTATTGTTGCTAACTACCATACCAAAATCTGAAAAATACTGTTGCAATAACCCAACTATTTAAATCATATATCTACTCGTCGACAATAAAACACTTACGGCCATCAACATTAAGATGTGCAGCCATTCTATAATTCTTTCCAAGTCGCAGTTTTCTTTCACCACTTTATTAACTCATTCACACATAAACAAGAAACATGATGTTGGAGAACCTTGTCTGATCCCCAGTGTAGCAGTCATGAAACACCCACCATACATCCAGTCACACGGTACATCACCACTATCGTTGCCAGCCTCAACATCCTACACTCTAACTTCTTTATGTTATGAATAATTTGTATCTAGGGACTAAATACTGTAATACGCTTCTGAAAAATCAACAAATGTCACGAAGTTTTTTTCTTTTCCTCGCCTCTGAAAGGAAACACAGTGCTCCTGCTTGCTCTCTAAATGGCCGAAACCAATGACTCAACCGCTCACACAGCACCGTGCAATATAACTTAGACATAAAGTTAATTACACTTATCCCTCTATAATTATTGGTATTCGATCTATGGCTCCTAATAATGATCATAAAAGCTTTTGCCATTATCCATGATGGCAGGCACAAACCTGAGGAAAAAATAATAGTAAAAAGGGTCGTTATGGACAGGGATGGCCCAAAGAGTATGTGATTGGAGGGGGGTAAGGACAATTTTGACTAACTTGATCCGTTTGGCGTTACGGTTTAACCAACTAAATAGATATAAAGAAACCAAATTTATGACCTCCCCCCCCCCCGTCCTTGCCACCGTTCCATGGTTGAAGGGGTCCAGGTCCAGTCACCTTGATTAATTACCGTATGATACTTGATTTTGGCTTAGATTATTCCCCTGACAGGAAGGAAACTAGAGTATTTTTATATTTTGTCAGTATTTTTATATTTGGTATATAAAGAAAAACGTTTGTAAAAAAATATTTTGTCCTCTTGGAGACCTCTCCTTTTATGTAAAGAAAAAAGTCTCCACTCTCCATTTTTGACCAACTCAGTAATATTTTGACCAACTCAGAACACACATTGGGGGGGGGAGTGACCCCCCACCCCCCCGCTCGGGCCATCCCTGGTTTTGGATAATATCCACTTTGTTAGTATGAAAGGAAACGCCCGGGGGAGCTCGTCTGGCCCGCACGCTTTATCAGGCTTCGTCTTCTTCACTTGCTAATGCACTTATGCGGGCGAGATGAGCTCGTCCAGAACAGGGATGCTGACATCTATGGTCACATTATCCTCACTCCAACCAGCCATGTCAGGGTGACTCAGGACAGCCTCAAAATTAGTCCTGAATTCCTCATTGCTGGGGCTCAAACCATCACCATGCATATCAGCGCTAGAGTCACCTTTCCAGCCAGTGACTCTCCACACCCTGGCATCATCTGCATCATCTAATATCCTCTCCCATCTACTCAAACTAACACCGCCCTCTTCCACTTCCTGCTCACTTACACAGATACTGCTCTATACACACCTATATAAGGCCTCTGTGATACTACATAAAAAATCATCAGTATCTAAGTTTCCATCAACTGGGACCATTTGTGCTACACTGTTTACAAACATTTCCTTACCAGTTCTGTTAAACAGAAATGATTTCCTGACTAGTTTTGTCTTATTATTATTTACATGGAGAGCGGCACGGTCTCCCGACATTACCTCTGTGGTCAGGAGGCCATCTAAATCAACACCTGTCTTGGTGACAGTTGCCGTGATGAGGGTATGATCAGAGGGAATATCACCCTGCTGTAACACAGAAAAGTCACTCAAACAGCTAGTCAGCGCCAGAGACGCAACACATATCCAACTCTGAAACCCTTGTGTCACGCTTTCAATACATGTTATTACGAAGAAAGTGTTTATGATGACACTTGAGATTATTAATCACCATCAGAGTATTGTCAGTACATGTGATAGATAATAATTCGGTGTTATCATTAGGCATATTATCATCACCAGGAATCTCCAAGTACGATAATTTATTGAGATGAGGTAACTCAATTAGTTATAATTTTCTCATACTCTTACTAAATGTGGCGTTCATATCGCAGTTATGATATATTCATTATGCATATAACTGGACAGCAATATTTCCTGGTAGTAAACAGATAAGGAATGTTAGCTCCCTCCCAAAATTTTAGGGTTACCACCACCAAGTCAGAAGGAAGGAAGGGGACAGGGGAAGAATCAGTTGGAGAGGAAGTGAATTTTAATTGAAGGAATAGGCGTCGGGGCTTAAGCCAACGTGCATGGACAGTTTATTTGGGCAGTTGCATTGGGCAGGGGACAACACAAACATACAAGAATGTTGAACATACAAGGAAAGTAAGCTCCCAAACATTCCCCCGGATTACAACACGCAATCGTCGGTTTTACGTCCGGGTACCTATTTTAATTCTAGGTACAAACAGGCTAGGGCAAACGAGACCACGGCTACAGGTCTCAGGGTCGACCCAGGAACTCTCGCTTGCGAAGAGACTAGTGCTACCGTTACACCATCGTCCACCCATTTTCCTGAAGTGACACAAAAGAATTATGGGAATGGTACTGAGTCTCTTGGTGGAATGCAATGTAAGCCAAATAGCGCTGCGTGTATATGATGAAACTACATTCACACTTGAACTCCTGAGCATGTGGCAATGTTATGCATTATATGAGACGACCAGCTCAACACAGACCACCGTATGTGCCTGCACAACAGAACCAACCACCTCGCTTTATCATATTACGCATCCGGGGAATGACGAGGGTAGGAATGTTTTAACTTCTTTAATGCATTTTACATCATAATCAAGAAGTAACTGTTGAATATTTTGCATCTTCAGTTTTGTGCATAGTTTATTAATATTCCACAGCATTACTTTTAAGTTACTTCTTTGCTGAAACTGAGGGTTCCAGCAATTGATGACAACCTCGTCCCTGTACAGCTTACGCTCTCGAGTGCCAAGACAAATGACGAACATAGCACTCTCCAAGCGAGTCTTTTCAGTTGCCTCTGCATCCCGCAGCTGACGCCACTCCCTCCTGACACTTGGATGGACATCTTTCTTTATGTATATCCTAATATGGTTGTCGCTGGAATTTTCAGATGATTAGCATTGTACTGGACAAGGGTGAACTTATTTTTGTCAGCCAGCATGGCCAGTACCGGGTGGCATCTGGAATTCCCAGTGTCACCATGTCATGTGTTGCCTCCAAGCCAACGGTGCGTACGAACCACGCCATCCACGCCAATTTTTCACCAAATTTTGGTGACTGTTTCTTAATCTGCTACACCACCACCCGGTGCCTCATGTTCATCTACCACGCCCAGGATGACGATTTTGGCTTCACAGACTACGGTCCAACACCTCCAGTAATTGTTTATCTATCTATCTATTTACAGACGCCTTAATCCCATACGGGGTGGTCACAGACAAATCGCCTCCACGTCACCCTGTCCCGCGCCATTTCACTGCCATGCTCCCAACTCACACCCCCCTCTCTCATATACCTCTCCACTCCATCCCTCCATGTCATCCTTGGCCTCCCTCCTCCCTCTTTCCCCCTCCACTTCACTCACATACACTCTCCTCGTCAGTCTCTCACCCTCAATCCTCTCCACATGGCCAAACCACCTCAGTGTGTTCCACCTAATGCTTCATATCACATCCACATCCACACAACAACACTCCGTTATATCCTCATTTGTCAGCCTATCTCTTCATGTGACTCCACAGGCTCCTCTTAAATAACTCATTTTCACTGCTCTCACTCTTGACTTGTGTCCTTCCAACAACGTCCAAGCTTCACTTTCATACGTTAGAGTTGGCATCACAATACTGTCATGCAGTAACTTTTTCACTTCCATGCTCACTTCCCTGTTTCTTATCACTGCTTTCAAGGAAACACCAACCTTTCTTCCTTGTTGTACCCTTTAAAGCACTTCACCCTCCAAACTTCCATCCTTACTCATCACACTACCCAAGTACGTAAATGCACTCACATTTTCCATTTCCTCAACATCCAAACTCACTGTACATTCACTGACTTCCCCTCTCTCAAAGACCATCACTTTACTCTTCCCTACATTCACCTTTAGATTCCATTTCTTACACATTCTCCCAAACTCATCCACCAAGCCTTGCAGCTTCCCTCAGTCTTCATTTAACAACACAGTATCATCTGCAAACAACATTACAGAGAGTTTCCAAACACTACCCTCTCTCACTAGGGCCACTCCAACATCCACTGCCCTACCTTGTTTCTGTTTTATTACCCCATCCATGTACAGATTGAACAACCATGGAGACATGACATCCATGTTCCAACCCAACGTTCAATGAGAAAAATTCACTCAGTTCACCATCCACATGCACTGCAGCCTTAGCACCATCATACATACTCTTCACAGCATTCAACAACTTCCCATCTATTACATGTATTCTTAATACTTTCCACACTCCTTGTCTATCCACCCTGTCATATGCTTTCTCCAAATCCATGAAGGCCGCATACAAATTCTTTCCCTTCTTTAAAAACTTTTCCACTAAAGATCCAAGAATGAATATCTGATCTACACAACTTCTTCCCATCATAAAGCCTCCCTGTTCTTCTCCAACTAATTCCTCTGTTATTTCCCTAACTCTGTCAATAAGTGTCCTACCGTACACTTTTCCTGTTACGCTAAGAAGACTAATGCTCCTATGATTACCACACACTTTTTTTTTCCCCTTTTCCTTTGTACAAGGGAATAATTATACCTGACTTCCAATCATCCGAGACTCTACCTTCCTCCCAGGCCAATCTGCACACCTTCTACTTCCATTCTACAACTATCTCTCCCCCATGCTTCAGCATTTCACCAAACACTCCATCAATTCCTGGGGCTTTCCTCAATTTGACTTTCATCATTGCTTCCACAACTTCTATCCTACTGATTTCTTTCTGTCTCCTCACCTCCCTCCTCCTCCCAACCATTCCCCAGCCACTTACACTCGCATTACTTCCATTCTCTATGTTCAACAATTCCTTAAAGTGTTTTCTCCATCTGCTCACTTTTTCTCCCTTCTCCACTAGTAATCTACCATTTTTATCTTTCACTCCCCTACTAACTTCACTGCCACCCTGTCTTACTCTCTTCACCTCTCCAGAATATTTTCTTGTCTCTGATTCCAAATAATTTCCGCCTGTTTATCTACTCGAGACCTGAGCTCAATTTAATTCCACTTGATCTGGGTGTTAGGAGGGGTATATCATATATTTTAACATCATCATTTCATTCATATTATCATTAAGTCTCTTGTTGATCCTTGCAAGCTCTCCCTCCTCTTCATTAAATGCTGACGTGAAACTTCCGTAGCTCATACAAATGTTTTGTTCCCATGGGTCTGACGACCCGGGAACTGTCGGGTGTTGGCTCAGGGTCGTTTGTGTTCGCGCACGCGCAAAACTTGTGGACGAGGTTAAGATAGCGGGTTTAAGACACAGGTTAACTTTTTGCTATCTGCCTGTCTACTGTATATACCTAGGCTGCTTTTCCCAAAGAAAGGGAGGTAGCCGAGACAGGACGGCACACTCCCAATATACTCATCCACACACGCACATTTATTTGTATCATAGCCCCAAGGGGAGAACGGACAGATCCTTACCGCACCACACTGCACGAGGGTCAACTGCGCAGTGCAATCAGCGACGTCCGCAGCAGGGCCCAGCAGCAGAGCTGGTTTACCCCCGCCACATCATAATTGACCCATCCCCATACCCGTACCTGACCTGATCAGACCAAATGTGGGAGAATAACGCCTCGTGGCCGCGTCACCATTTATTCATTCACAATTTCTCTCCAGTCATTCCTGTCACGCACAGCCACTCTTCCTTGCTCAACAGACATCCCTTTCACATCCAACGCTCTCTTTACACTGTCCATCCATCTTATTTGTGGTCTTCCTTTCAGCCTTACATCTTTCACATCCAAATCCAGTTATCTTTTTCACCAATCGCTCTTCATCCATTCTCTATATATACCCAACCCATCGCAACGCACTCTGCTCAACTTGATCTAGCCATCTCTCGCATAATTCCAGTTCTCCGCACTTCATAATTTCTCACTCGATCCAAATGCGTCACTCCACACATACTTCTCAGATGCCTCATTTCCATTACATTCAGACTTTTCCTCTTTGCTACACCTATACTCCATGTTTCAGCCCCATATAATGCAGTTGGTACCACTACACGCTCATACAGCCTACTCTTTACATCCATTCTAAGTGAATGACACCTAAAACATTTTTCTCATTCTTCCCAACACCTTTCCTTCTTCATTCATTCTAAACTTCACTTCAACATCAATTCTTCCATCTAGAGTAACATGTGACCCTAAATAATTAAAACACTATACTTCCTCGAGCAACTCACCATTCAAAACTATATTCATCCTCCTACCATCTACCAACCTCGTATGCTTATTCTCATGTACTCTCAATTTCCTCCTTTCACACGCCCTTCCAAACTCCTCTACCAATTGTCTCAATCTCTTCTCCGAATCAACCACCAGTGCAGTATCAGTCACCAGTGCAGTATCACGTTTTGCACCCAGAAAAAAAAAAAAAATTCAAGTGAGTCCCTCTTCACCTATCGTCGCCACATCCATTATTGTACAAGTAAGTCACTATTAGTCTCCTCAGGTGTCAGTAATGGGTGTATGTCCACAGAAAAACAGCAAGAATAGGGATCTACCACCCACAAGTCTCCCTTCGACCGCCCCCCCTCCCACAAACACAACACTACACAATACAACATAACACTACACAGTACAACACAACACTACACAGTACAACACAACACAACACAACACAACACAACACAACACACACACACACACACACACACACACACACACACACACACACACACACACACACACACACACACAAAACATTTTCCTATGTACCCCCCTAGTTTTTGGCCTGCCACGCCTCATCCCACCCTCAAACTCACATACAACCTTTTTAACCTGTTATATCCATTTTCTCCATATGGCCACACCACCTAAGCACTCTCATAACCCTACTGTTGACATACATCCTCACTCCTCATCTTTAAGGAATCTCGTTATTTATCATCTTCATATTACGCAATCCACAACCATTCCTCAGTAATTTTGTTTCGTCTGTTCTTTGGTCTGTATTGTCGTCTGCTAAGCAAGCTCCCTAACACCTCTTCCTTATCGATTTATTTCAGAATATGGCTGGTTAATATTTTTTTCTCATTCAAGCTGAGTGTCTGAATGATTTAAATGACAGAGACAAGCACAGTAAGAAATAAGAAACAAAATAAATCTCTTAGGAAACAGTGTTAGCGAGCTTCCATAACCGACGACAAAATAGGCCTAACTTCTGATTATTCTTCCACATACCACACCAAATTCTCACATTATTATTATTATTATTATTATTATTATATTATATTATATTGTATTGGGAGCAGGGCAGTGAAATGGGGGGGGGGGGACAGGTGAAGTGGAGGCGATTTGTTTGTGGCCACCCAGTATGGGATTTAGGCGTCTGGCAATAGATAGATAGATTATTTTCGGTATTATCACCTGTGTTTTTCATCTTCTTCTTCCTCTTCTTATTATTCTTTTTATAATAATAATAATAATAATTATTATTATTACTATCTTGGTGGTAGGTGGGGGCGCTCATCATCCACTCACTCGGTGCAGTGCTGCTCTCAGGTGACTGCCCTTTCCTCTCTTCCTTCCTTCTGTCCTTCCTTCTTCTTCTGTCTTTCTTTCCTTCATTCTTTCCTCTCTCTTCGGCCTGTGGGTGACTCTACACTGAGTGACAAGCCAAATGGTTTTCTGTACACCAGGAAACCATTTACAACGCTGGATGGGTAACCATGTGATCAATTTATAGCGCTTGGTGGTTTAGTGGGTAATTAAGGTGCTCCGATCGGACTGAGCTGGTGCAGGTTTATATCCAAGGGGTGGTTGGGGTATATTGCTCACGTAATGCCACTCATGGATGAGTGAGGCTGGTCACTCATGTTAAATGTCAGGACCAACTTGCCTAGCCTCGGGCTCCTACACTCCTCATGAAGCAACACAGGATTAGATGATGATGATGATTATTATTATTAAATTTATTATTATTATTATTATTATTATTATTATTATTATTATTATTACTCTTTCATTACTACAACAACAACTATAACAACAACAATAATTATAATAATAATAATAATAATAATAATAATAATAATAATAATAATTCAAGTTACATCACAAACTAATTAAAAATGGGGCTTTATACGACAGGGCCTTATCAATCATATGAGTGATTCTCAGTATTATCACAATAAAAATTCAAGCGAATGCACTCTATCAGAATATTGCACGGAAAAATAATATGTTCTCTTGCTGGTACGTAATGAGAGAGAGAGAGAGAGAGAAAGGGGGGGAAGCAGCAGGCAGGCAGGCAGGAAGAGAGAACGAGAGAGAGAGAGAGAGAGAGAGAGAGAGAGAGAGAGAGAGAGAGAAGGGAGGGGAAGCAGCAGGCAGGCAGGCAGGAAGACAGAGAGAGAGAGAGGGGGGGGGGGCAAGGCAAGCGGCAGGGAGACAGGCAGGAAGAGAGAGAGAGAGAGAGAGAGAGAGAGAGAGAGAGAGAGAGAGAGAGACGGGGGTGAATGAACGATATAATCCATGGTACACAGCAGTTTGCATTGTAAATAAGAAAATTATATACAGAATGGAAGGGAACAGAAAAAGAAACGAAGTGACACGTAATATATTGCACAAACTGATATTTACCTCCGCCAACGAAGTTGGAGGGAGTTATGTATTCTCCTGTTTGTCTGTTTGTTCGTCCACAAGATATCTGCAAAAGTTCTCAGTTAATTTCAATGAAATTTTGTAGTGGGGTGGGCCACGGGCCAAGAAAGACATGATTAATCTGAGAGGTTGATTCGGATCAGAATCCTTTGTATCCCGCACAATATCTCCGAAAGTTCTCAATTAATTTCAATAAAATTTTATGAAAGAGTGGGCCATGGAATAAGGAACAAATGATTAAATTTGGGGACGGATCCGTATCCTATGTATTCCACACAATATCTCCACGGATCTAAATCCGATCCCTCTTAATGGCAGTGGCACTGGCCCGAGGTATGCCCTCTATTAGTGCTTTCTAGTTGTCCCCTTGTGTAAAGATTTAATTCTACGTTTCAGGTAAATCACTCGAAAAATGTATTCAGGAAATATCGAAACAAAGCACAAAACGAAATATAATTACAGGGACGCTCTAAACAATTGCCTTCTGAGCTAGAATTAAAAAAAAAAAAAAAAAAAAGAACACGTGCAAAAATTCACAATAAAATTCCGAAGAACTTACAATGTTGTCATGAATTATATAATGTTTCCTTAATAATATACACGAATCTAACGACAATGAAATTCATATATGCGGACATAATACGTAGTGAAATTGATCCCGTTACTGCGGGAGAGGTGCTGCAGAGCGATTCCTTCATGCGGTGGCACTGATATTACCGGAGGACTCTGCTACCCTGGTATTTTAAAGTCTCTTAATTCATTCCCTATACTGAGAAAGGAGAGTGGTGGACTACAGGGGAAGGGTAACTCTCAGCCTGTAGTCGATTAAGTTCACGTCCGAAGGATTATCAAAATTAACAAAAACGGCTACGGGAGATCTTTTCCAGGCATAACAAGTTCAGCGCACTAAGAGAGCGCATGCTTCCGCCAACGCCTATACTGAACAGGTCAGATCACCACCAAAATTCAATCATCTCATCCTAAGCCAACGACCTACATATTCACAGACATTCAATGAAATCCATCAAAAACTTTTTGAGATACCTTGTGGACAAACAACTAATTGAAGACACAGGGGCAGGAGTGTATACCTAACCCCCTCCACCTTTGCTGGCAGAGATAATTAAAATCATGAGGCTGTGGCTAGTACAAAGTATAAAAATACATCAGCCTCCATACAGGATTAGAAGAGAATGCTTAATCCTTCAGGGACGAGGGATCTTTCCAAGGCACCACTATAAAGTCCCCATCCTACTGAGAGGACTAAATATTATACCATTCTAAGCACTGAAAATCGTACAGGAGTACGTATAATAATTAAAAAAAAAATATTGCACTGAAAGGAACGCGAGTTGCTGCTGTTGTTGTTACTTAATTCCGGTCTGTCTGTCCGAGCAGACCATTAACCACAGGTAATCAACTGCATCTGTGTGCCGCCCTAGAGTTAGAGTGCAGGAGTGTAGCATACGCCATGTAGGGAACCGACATCCCTTTGTTGTAGCGCCTCGCCTCAGGTGGGCCAGGGTCCTTCCCCACGGCGAGGTGCAGGGAAATATACAGAGCATTGGCTTCTGTACGGACGATGCAGCAGCTTTGTAACACCCGTGAATGTACTTTGTCAGTACCTTTAATAAGGAAAGAGAAAAGTCTTATATTAACCCTTTTCATTAAGGGACTGCCATCCTCAACTTATTCGTAGTAATAGCGATAGCAAGAATATATTAGGGAAAATTTTAAGTTGAATTCCTCGCCACTCCACACTTCGCACATGAACCCTTCCTCCTTCACTTTCCCGTTACCGCGTAATACAACACTTCATTGTTCAACCCTACCCTCACACTCCAGTTTTCACACACTCTGACGCAGCTGTTGTCTGGTGGCAGAATATCGGAATGCCTTTCTAAAGAAAGCGAAGGCGATCCCAGGCCAGGGCAGGAGGCAGTTTAGGGGATTTTGAAACTGCGTTACCAGACTAAATTCCTTTACTACGATGGACATTTTTTTTTCCCCAAGGGTCACATACTGATTTTATTCAACTTTGAAAAGACTTTGCACAATATGGAATAAATAAATCAATATTTAATTCCTTCATCTGAAAATTCCTCTTAAGATTAACATAATCGTCTGAATGTGTGAATAATATAAAATTTTAAGTCCTAGAGCTGACGGGGTTAAGGGACCTTCCACAAGACCCACCGGCATCTCAAAAAAAAAAAAAAAAAAAAAAACACACACACACACACACACCCCTGCAGTTACCATGACTCCTGTCGTGAATGAGATGAATCTACCATTTATTGAGTATAATCGGTGACCATTAATATCCAAATGGTGTTATGTGAAAGTGTATGGAGGTTTCTACGCAATAAGGGCTTCTGGGCATCGGGATCGGATGCACTAACGGACAGAAGTCTGCCTCACATGCTTACTTTAGTCCATGACACGCTATATCACACTACAGTATCTCACCGAATCCCATCCCACCCCACCAAACACCGCACCCCATCAGCCCACCACACTGTTGAGGACTGTTTCTAGCAGCTGCATAAATTCGCTCGGCATTTCATCGCAGTGATAAGCTTTCCTGTAGAAATAACTACTTGACTACAAAGGCTTCTTTCCAGCCGAATCAATATCGTCTGCCGTACAAAGAATTAAGTATTTTAGGCCAGTCATTACAGCATAATTTCTGGTGTCATGCACTCGGGCCACCCTCATACAGACATAATCAATGTGTTGTCTGAATGGCTGAAATGATTCAAAAAATGCTGTAGAATGTACATTAGTGAACGACTGGTGCAGGTGGCTGATCTGTCCTGGATTCAATTTCCGAGGTAGTAGGTTAAACCCACAGTCGAGGCAGGACCAGATCCAGTCTTCCACATTACCTCCCTGCCTTCTCCCCCTCAAACACAGTCCTTTTCTCTTTTCTTCATTTCACCCCACTTTCAACATTAATGCTGAATCTATCCAACTCCACTCTACCCCTACCCACTCCACACACCACGATCCCACACCACATACTTACAGTCCCTTTCATAGTTCCTGTTAATGTTTATGTGCGCGTATAATATACGAGTAACACAGTGACGCAGAAATTGTAAAGCTTAACATGGGACAAAACCGATGTATTAACGGGGAAAGCCTTCTAATCGTGAGGTACTAACATGATCACCAGTTTCTTTACCCCCTGGCTAGAGTGAAGTGGAAGATAATGCTAAAGACCAGGGGAACAGATACTGGCATCTCATTAAGCGCAAGCAAGCGCAAGCAAGCGCACGCACGCACGCACGCACGCACGCGCACACACACACACACACACACACACACACACACACACACACACACACACACACACACACACACACACACACACACACACACACACACACACACACACACACACACACACACACACACACACACACACACACACACACACACACACACACACACACACACACACACACACACACACACACACACACACACACACACACACACACACACACACACACACACACACACACACACACACACACACACACACACACACACACACACACTATTGAAACACCCTTATCGATTACCCTGCTCTTACATCAACTCTGTCTTTCACCTCCCTCTCGTCAGGGGGGTAAAGTAATTAGCGATCGCAAGCCATAGTTCCTGCTGTAACTGCTCCTGCCTCTTGGTAATAGGAGGACATGATCAGTGTTTCACACAGAACGGAGACCAGAAGTTCGAAGCTTTCTGAACAGCAAGACCAATAACGTCATTTCGTACTGTCGTTCATTCATTCTAATAAAGCGTCAACCTACACTCGAACACAGGACAAACAGTTTCCGTTCGGTGTGAAACCCTGGGTACGGTTATCTTCCAGCCTGTGGTAGAGGTAGAGTGTGAGCAGATACTATGGATCACGGGTGTACAATGCACAACAGTTAACATTTTGAAACAAAGAAAGAGGAGCTTTGAGACACTTTCTTGTATCACCTGTTTCTTTAAATGTTTGCCTGTCCGTTATGTAAAAATCATGTTAACAATATTGTTATTGCAGACTTTTAATTAACTGATAATGAGTAACATAAAAGTAGTCACTTTTGGAGGAACTGGTTTTTAACTTTGTAACTTGTATGGTTAAAAAAAAAAAAAAAAGGACAGATAGCACATCATAAAAGGACAGAGTGTACATACAACCGTTATATCTATCTATCTGTTTATCTGTAGGTATAGATAGATAATCATGTATGTATGTATACATATAACTAGAAGCGTTCTTTACTACCGGGTATTAAAAGCAAATTCTGAAAAAAATATAGCAAACTGCATATATATATCCGGCCATTTGTACACATACGGTTTCCACATTTTAATAAACTCTCATAAAAATATTAATGAACAGATATTGCACGCTCACACAATCCCACCCAATTAAAAAATAGTTGAACAGCGACGGAAGGCTGTTACCACTCCACCACACAGCTGCGTTATTTTGTTCATGTTTTGCATAACTATTGCTACAGAATGCATTTACTGATTCAAAGCATGCACTGCTTTTTGTATACCCGGACATGCTGCTGCTGAATGATACGCTGTGGTTCGTATGTCAGTGTTATATTTCATGTGGGTATATTCTTACTACGGCTACACGATTTTATAAAGTTTTACGAAGACTTCCACTGAGAGGAAGTTACACATTCTTCATTAATGAATAAATGATCAAATCTTTACCAGTTGGGAGCGGCCTTTCCATATTTATCGCCCTACTTTTAGCAAGGCGGAGCGATGATGTTTTTGTGTGTGTGTGTGTGTGTGTGTGTGTGTGTGTGTGTGTGTGTGTGTGTGTGTGTGTGTTCCCATTTTGTCTCAAGAACGGCTTGAACTATCAACATGAAGCCTTTCGGGTATCAAGATACGGCCAAAATCTTGGACGAGTTCGAAAATGAGCATTCTAGGTGAAGGTCAAGGTCACCAAAATGGCTGCCAAAGGTGAGCTATTTTTTTATTGGCCACCTTTAGCACCATTAAGTCTCAAGAGCGGCTTGAGCTATCAACATGAAACCTTCCGGGAATCAAGATTTGGGCAAAATCTTGGGCTCGATCGAAAATGGCACTCGGGGTCGCGGTCAAGGTCATCAAAATGGCTGCCAAAGGTCAACTCTTTTTAAAGGCCACTTTTAGCACCATTATATCTCATGAACGGCTTCAGCTGTCATCATGAAACCT
Organism: Coenobita brevimanus; assembly: GCF_032717465.1. Classification (NCBI taxonomy): domain Eukaryota; kingdom Metazoa; phylum Arthropoda; class Malacostraca; order Decapoda; family Coenobitidae; genus Coenobita; species Coenobita brevimanus. The sequence goes on along the minus strand of NC_137021.1, from coordinate 40,461,154 downwards.
TCAGGGTATCAAGATATGGCCAAAATTGGACGAGTTCGAAAATGGGCACTCGCGGTCAACGTCATCAAAATGGCTGCCAAAGGGTAACTAGTTTTTATGGCCCTCCTTTAGCATCATGATATCTCTTGAACGGCTTGAGCTATCAACATGAAACCGTCAGGGTATCACGATATGGCCAAAATCGGCCTTGGCCAACAACATATTCTGGTGGGCTTTTCTTTTTTAATTTCTATTGAAATGAGTCTTTCATAGATTACTTCTTGTTGTTCCTGGATTACCACAGCCACTGGAAATTTTTATAAGCTTACATCTGCAAGCAATGAATGAAGAATCAGAATGATTAACTATTCCGCCAGCGTCTGCCAGTAGCCAGCCACATTTAACGTTGCAAAACGAGCATTTCTAAATTGGAAAGCTGGCTGTCAAAAGCAAGTGGGGTTAGGTTGGATTAGGTTTGGTTTGGCAAGGTTAGGTTTGGTTAACTCATAAAGTTTCCCATTGCTTTGACACGGGATCCACTGACGTGTTCAAACGGAGCGATGGTTGGTAAACAACGAGGCCAGTCGGAGAGATCGTCGGTAAACATTGCCGTGGACGACCTGGTCGCCTCCTTAAATACCCCCATAATAGTTTTTTTTTCTTTTTCCAGTCATATCTTGCAATCACAATGGAACAGTTAACTATCTGCGTTTCTTATGTACCAAAATTACTTAGCTTGAAACCGTCAGTTTAGGTGGAATCGCCATTCCCGTTTGGTAAAGAATAACCGAATAGTGCTTATAACCTCCTTAGCCCAAACAATCTCTTCTTTCTTCAGTTAATCCGCCTTGCATTATTTAGGTAATGAGTGTCTTTTACATTTACCTGTTTTTCTAGATGATTTTAAACAATTCTTCAGGAGACCTCTGGTTGTGAAGTGGCAAGTAGTCTTCACTACTACTTTCAGTGAGATATCGTCTTATGTTTAGTGCCGCCAGAAGGTTTTAATGATCTTTAGGAAGGTTTCTGTTAATGCAAGAATATCACGGAAATATGTGATTCAGTGTAGAGTCAATAAGAATAAGTAACACTCTATTCACCGTGCTTTAGGCTATGTTCTAAAACTATCCATCCATCTATTTGATTATTTGCTCATCTCTCTTGTTATTAAACTGTCTATCCATACATCTGCTTGTCTATCTCTCTCCAGATACCTACCTGTCTTTCCATCCCTGTCAAATTATCAATCTATCTATTTATCTTCTTTTGGGGATGAAGCTTGTGTAATTAAATGATCAGTAAAGCTATACTTCAGAGACAACCATACAAGGCAGGTCCACTATCAGAGTGCAGCCACACTAGCCTCAAACATGTAATCAACTTGAGGAAACGAGGCTCAGAGGCGCGTCCAACGTTTAGACTGATATTGCAGCAACTCTGACCCGATGCTTCGTTTCATCTTACAGATCACATGTTTCAAGCAAGTGTGGCCGCACTCTAAGGAAGCAGGTTGGAATGAGATAAAGGACGTTTAAAAGTCGACGGAATGGTTCAATCCTGCCGAGTACTGTGATGCGCGTTTTTTTTTCTTTCTTTTATTGCTCGCCCAGCCAGTTACAAAAAATCAAGGCGTGCATAATTAGTTAATAGGTATGGCGCTCATTTTACGGAAAGCTATATTTAATCTTATCTGACTGTTCGCCCTTTTTTTCAGCTGTTCTTATTGTAACTGAAGCCCTCACCCATTCCGTTTGTGGGAAGAGTAGTTCACATGATGATGATGATGATGATGATGATGATGATGATGATGATGATGATGATGGTGGTGGTGGTGGTGGTGGTGGTGGTGGTGATAACAGTGATGACGAGGGTGGTAATGATGGTGATTGTGAAGAACAAAATGCAGAAGACGACGACGACGACGATCATGATGATTAATTATTATCGCCAGCCTTTACAAAGCGGAATGATAATGTTTTTTTTCCCGCCTGTGTGTGTGTGTGTGTGTGTGTGTGTGTGTGTGTGTGTGTGTGTGTGTGTGTGTGTGTGTGTGTTCCCATTATATCTGAAGAATGGCTTGAGCTATCAACATGAAACCTTCAGGGTATCAAGACATAGCCAAAATCTTGGCCGAGTTCGAAATTGGGCACCCAGGGTCAAGGTCAAGGTCATCAAAATGGCTGCCAAAAATCAACTAGTATTTATCGCCCGCCTTTAGCATCATTATATCTCATACACGGTTTGAGCTATTAAAATGAAATCCTCAGGGTATCAAGATATGGCCAAAATATTGGTCTTGGCCAACAGCATATTCTGGCGGGCGATTAGCATTCGGATCCCGAATGCTTTTCTTTAATTACTATTGAGGTTGTTGTTGTTGCTACCGCTGCTGCTGCTGTTGTTTTACTAGTGAGTCTTATTATTGTTGTTTCATCACTACCATCATCATCATCATCATCACCATTATCCTTCACATCAAGCCATACTTCCTGCCAATTTCCATCATCCACTTTCATCTCCCTCTCCTTCTCTCCGTCTCCCTCTCCTCGCATCATATTCCACTTCACGTTCGTTAGTGTGTGCTTCCAATATTCCCTCCCCTTGCTTCCCATGCCTCCTGCTTGTTAATTTATTGAATCTTTTGCTTGTTTGGTCGTTTTCCCTTTTAAGATTCGTAATGTTTCAGTAAATTAAGAAGCCTGATTATAGTATGAATAAAGGAAAGGCACTGTAATTTCGCAGTGAAAGAGAGTGATGTTGTGAATGGTCTTGTAAGAGAGAGAGAGAGAGAGAGAGAGAGAGAGAGAGAGAGAATGTCTGTGTACAGTACTTGAAAAGGTAAGAGTTTGTTATATGTATGTGTGCCCATCTATGTGTCCATATGTACTGTGTGAATTCATACAGTATATGCGTATATACGGTAACTGGTATACATGTATATGTGTGTAGATGTGTACATGAATGTAAATGTTTGTTTGTGCTTATTTGTGTGTGTGTGTGTGTGTGTGTGTGTGTGTACCCAGTCTCCCTGGCTCTCGAGTACGGCAGTGTCAGGTTGCCGGTAAAATGTCAACGTTGCCGGGCGACAAGAGCTGACAGAGACAGCGCCAAGGGTACACAGGATCCCTCACTTTGTAGCAGGAGGGTTCCACGTGGCTATACCATGTGAAATTGAAACGTTTCTACTACAGCTGGTACAACAAGCTTCGTAAAAACTTCGAAGTGGGTAGATGCCACGAGAGGCTAAGTAGCTGTTGTGCACACCTCTTCAACTACGGCCTTTGAGACTGACGTGTTATTCACCATCTATCCCTGAATGAAAGGCCGGTGCATCATCCAGGTTACCACTGTTAGTTCCTATATGCAAGGTGCTGCGAGGGTAAACGGTAAGCAAGAATGAAATAAGCTGATTTTGACTGTAATTGGTCAAAGGTTCAGGTTACAAGGCAGTGTCAAATATTCGGTCCAAAGAGTTTGTGGGAGTGAATAAGAAGGGATAAGGTGTTCAGGAGTTGAAGTCCACACGTATAGACGACACACCGTTAATCTTTTGTTGGAAATACTCAAAGTCTGAGGTTATTATTTAATATATTAACTTGTTAGCAAAATGTTCATGACACTGAGGAGAATATGTTCATGTACAGATTTGAAACATTGCTTTTTAAAACCTGTCGTAACACTATTGAAACATGATAGCACCAGCGTGAAGGTTTTTGGTCTACTTAATCAGTTACATATTGTTATGATGAGATGTTCGCCGTCACTTCCCATCACACTAGGTTATTTTTACTTTCGGCCAAACACAAGTTTTGAGGTTTTTAGTTATTAATTTTATTTTGACCCTTAGTTATTGCAGAAATGTCTCACTTCTAAAATCGATATCATCAAATAAAACGCCACTAGAAAAACCCTGGGCTTCTATGGAGGTGCGCGCTTTGCCACCTATACCCAGAACCATCCAGACTGCCACTTTGCCCAGTATTTTCGTCGGGTAAGGAGGCTTCCTTGCACTTCTTCCTTAACATATTATGTGCTAAACCGTCCATTAATATATATTTTGTTATTAATACCGACATTAACTGCAGGAATACCACAACAACAACAACAACAACAAAAGATAAAACGGTAAGGAGAGGTGTTAGTAAGATTCCTAACCGCACCAGTATACTGCTCTGATATTAGTAAGCTTCCTAACAGCACCAGTATACTGCTTGGGTGTTAGTAAGCTTCCTAACAGCACCAGTATACTGCCCTGATTTTAGTAAGCTTCCTAACCGCACCGGTATATTGCCCTGATATTAGTAAGGTTCCTATCCGCACCAGTATACTGCCCTGATATTAGTAAGCTTCCTGACCGCACCAGTATACTGCCCTGATATTAGTAAGCTTCCTAACCGCACCAGTATACTGCCCCAAGCCTGATCTTGCAAAGCCACTAACTATAGGGAAAGGCTACTGGTCGGGTTCGTCCAGCACTCGAGGAGCATATATCGGCCTAACATGGCGACCGTGTATATTTTACGTGTATACTTTCGACGCCAGTATAATCTGTATTCTCGTTATTACTAACGTTCGAGGAAAATGGCATAGGGAAAAAATATTGCTATCGATAAGAGGATCCCCGCCCCCCACACACATACTGTTAGCTTCATGTAAAATATATATATATATATATATATATATATATACACACTGCAAATAGGTAAAGTGTTAACTTCATGTAAAAATACGTACTCTAGTTACATAGCATAGACTGCAATATGATGTACGCATCAGGAAGTATAAGAATGAACACTAACAATTTTGGGAAAATGACAGTTATTTGTCAACATAATGCTGGCTAAGTTCTCGTTGTTGGCAGACTTTTGCTTCTGATAGTTCTGGTGGTGGGTAAATGTTGTTCTTGCATCAACGCAATAGAATAGACCAGGCAATTTTTTAAATGCTGAGAGATCTGTATCTTTTCCTACATGTAGCTTACTACGGGGTGAAAGGGGCACTACAAGTACTCGTTTGAATAACACAGTAATCAATAAAATGCTGCATAGTTTTCCTTCTCCCAAGGTGGTTCTGTACTATCTATACGGCTAAATCCCTGTTATTCCTCTTTTAAAAAAAAAAATAAAAAATAAAAAAATAAATAAAGCGTGTCCTCTTCTTATATTACTCTCTAGAAGTTTAGATGCAATATGCAGATGGGGAGGTGGAAGGTGTGCGCAAGATGGTCACCAAGGAGATCAGTGCAGTATGTGAGGTGGTGTATGGGGTGAAGAGAAGACGTAAGGAGGTGCAAGGAACAGCATGGTGGAAAGAAGAGGTGAGACAAGCTGTGGTACAAAAGAAGAAAGCATGTAGTGAGTGGATGAGATGGGAAGTGGAGAGAACACTTTAAGGAACTGTTAAACATACAGAATGTAATGCGACTGTAGGAGGCTGGGGAATGGCTGGGAGAAGAAGGGAGGTGAGAATGGAGGAAGAGATCTGCAGGGAGGAAGCACTGGAAGCAATGAATAAAGTCAAAATGGGAAAAGCCCCAGGAATTGATGGAGTGTGTGGTGAAATGCGGAAGCATGGGGGTAAAGACTTTAGTAGAATGGGTATGAAGATGTGCAGATTGGTCTGGGAGGAAAATAGGGTCCCGGAGGATTGGAAGTCAGGTATAATAATCCTGTACATAGGAAAAAGGGAAAAAGAAATATGTGGTAATCATAGGGGCATTGTATTCTTAGTGTAATAGGAAAAGTATATCGAGGGATACTTAATGACAGCGTTAGGGAAATAACGGATGAATTTGTTGGAGACGAATAGGAAGTTTTAGGAATGGAGAGGTTGTGTAGATAAGATTTTCATCCCTAGGTCTTTAAAGGAAAAGTTTCTAGAGAAGGGAATGAAGCTGTATGCGGCCTTCATGGATTTGGAAAAAGCATATGACAGAGTGGATAGACAAGAAATGTGGAAGGTATTAAGAATATATGGAGTAGATGGGAAGTTTTGGGAAGCCGTAAAGAATATGCATGAGGGTGCTAAGACTGCAGTGCGCATGGATAGTAAACATGGGTGAATTTTTCTGTGTTAATATTGGACTGATACAGGGATGTGTCATGTGTCCACGGTTGTTCAATCTGTTTAAGGATAGGGTTATAAAAGAGGTACAAGGTTGGGCAGTGGATGTTGGAAGGGCCCTAATGAGAGAGAGCAGCGTTTGTAAACTTTCTGTACTGTTGTTTGCAGATGAGACAGTATTGTTACGTGAAGACAAATGGGAACTGCAAGTCTTAGTGAGTGAGTTTGGGAGTGTGTGTCAGAAATGGAATATAAGGGGAATGTAGGGAAGTGTAAAGTTATGGTCATCGAGAGAAATGAAGTCATTGAATGTACAGTGACGTTGGATGTTGAGGAAATGGAAAATGTGAGTGTATTTCAGTACTTGGGTAATGTGATGAGTAGGGATGGAAGTCTGAAGGATGAAGTGCTTGAAATGGTGCAAAAAGGAAGAAAGGTTGCTTGTTCTTTGAAAGTAGTGTTAAGAAATGAGGAAGTGAGCATGGAAGTAAAGTCGCTGCATGATATTATTGTGATGCCAACTCTAACGTATAGAAGTGAAGCTTGGACTTGGTTGGAAGAACACAAGTCATGAGTGAGAGCAGTGAAAATTAGTTATTTGAGACGAGCATGTGGAGTTACATGGAGAGACACTGACAAATGAGAAAATGAAGGAGTGCTGCAGTTTGGATGTGGATGTGTTAGAAAGTGTTAGGAGAATTACACCGAGGTGGTTTAGTCATGTGGAGAGATGCAGAGCGAGAGACTAACGTGGAGTGTGTATGTGAATGTGAGTGAGATGGGGGGGGGGAAGAGGTAGGAGGAGGCCGAGGATGAGATGGAGGGATGGAATGGAGTGATATACGAGAGAAGGGTTTGTGAGATGGGGGGGGGCAGTGAAATGGTGGGGGAAAGGGCGATATGGAGGCGATTTGTTTGTGCCACCCCTTACGTGAATGAGGCGTCTAACAGTAGACAGATAGATAATGTACACTTTGTTTTACCGTAAATTTTCGGAATTATACCTACCTAACGCATGATGAGATTAATACGTTCACCACTTTGTGCAATTGTAAGCAACTGTTCCTGTATAAACATCGGCGGAAAGTTTTTTTTTTTTTTTTTAAGTTCTCAGTAAATACCAGGGGGACAGGGAGCTTCTCCGGCGCCTCCTCCGTACATTATCGCATCAGGGCTAATACGTTCTAGCCTAACATGCCTAACTTAACCCAACATAATTTTAATACACTTGTGATATTGAGCGGACACATTACTGTAACTACATTAAAAGGCATTTCTGAAGGAAGTATATAGCGTAAATGAGAAACTGCTTAGAATCACAAACTAGATGTAAAGAAGGTATTTCTTTAAGAGACATAGGACCACCTTTAAATGATAAAAATTTTTACCTACCGTACCTTCAAACTGATTCAGTGACTTTGAAAAGGAGTACGGAAATGTGCATTTCAAGTACGAAGAGGAAGCATCAACAAATGGAAAATATTCTTACATAGGGATAGGTTGGGGAAAGTTTGAAGAAGTTTGGTTAGGTAAGTATAAAATTGGTGAGGTTAACATAAAATAAGACAGGTGAGTGAATAAGACTGGGTAATGCAACGAAAATTTTGGTCAGGTTTTGAAGAATAGGCATTAGTATAATTTCATTTAAAAAATGGTGTTCTATAATGGTGTCCGTCTTCCTTCGCGCACCACAAGACGGCGTCCGTTTGTAAACAAACATAAACGGGAAAAAACACAATAATGAAGAAACAATGTGTCCGATATGCCAATATGAAAATGAAACATTAGAACACCTACTAGACTGTGAAAGGTTAAGTGTAGTGAGAACCAAAAATAACCTGTTGCAACAACCCTTTCCAGAGAATGGAACAGATATAATCAAAACCCTATTTCTGTTTGGAGAAAGTAAAGAATAACAAGTGAAAGAAAACAAAGACAATATATGACCTGTGGGAACTAAGAGAAAAGAAAATAAGAGATCAGCGCACGGCGTAACAAAAAAGACTGAAAAGGATAAGGAGTGGGTGCCAATACAGAGGCTACGCCCCACCTGCTACTACTACTACAAACACTGCGTTTTAAATGTTTTTCACCACTTTCAAAAGCAAAAAAAACACAAGCTTGAAAAGGCAATCAGAAAATACATAATGAATCCCATGAGTTAAGGTAAGGAAAAGACAGAAGAAAACTCAGAAAAAAAAAAAAATGGTCCTATTTCTCCTTAAGGCCGGAGAGGATATATTCAGGGATAATGTTTTACAAAACCATAACATCAGATTACTAAGAAATAATAAAGCGAATCAATTCGTCGTACAGTTCTCAGTCAGCTTTCGTCTATGACGTTTCTTCCACAAAATAAAATTCATGAGATACTGTAATGTCTCTAACATGTGCCTTTCCTGGCGATTTGCTTACGTTTCGTCAAAGAAAAACGACGCATTTCTGTTTCTCGATGGTGCATTAAGGTCATAGGGGGTATGGTTTTATTTTCTCTGGCACATTATGGTTCTGATTCAGCCAATAAGAGGTATGGATGTGGGTTTGTCGCGTCTTTTCAAATTTGAATTCAGTCAAAATAGACTGCCGATGACTTAAGCTAAGATTAGAAGTAAGTGCTGGTTTAGGCTCCAGTGACACTGATTTAGGTGGCGTTTGGGTAGGATAATGCCTAAAATAGTTTAAAATTCATTCGTTTGTTTATTTTCACGAGAGAGAGAGAGAGAGAGAGAGAGAGAGAGAGAGAGAGAGAGAGAGAGAGAGAGAGAGAGAGAGAGAGAGAGAGAGGCTAGGTTGAGGTTCATGTGTACAAAGCCTGAAAATCACTTTAAAGACCCCACAGTATCTCATTTATTTTTAATTTGTGGAGGAAACGTCACAGAAAAAATATGACTTTGAACCGTGCGACGAATTGATTCACTTTATTATTTTTTCATTGGAATCCGATGTTATGGTTTTGTATTATATTTTCAGTGTTAGTAGAATAATTTTGACCAGTTTACTATTTATCTCGTTTCAGCCAATAGCAGAACTGGAGATAAATGTGCTTTTCCCCTAGATTTCCTGTGACTCGTTCGATTTGCCCCTCCACTTCTGTCGGAAATGGCCAGGTACAGAGATCCCATCCCCATCTCCGAAATTACTGAGAGCCATCTGAGACGTTAACCTTCCTTAACCCCACTGAACCTAGACACGGGAGCAATTCAGTTCTAGCCAAAACAAATTCCAACCTTACCTCAGTTATCGGCCTTTCATTCCTACTAAGAAGAAAAAAAAAAAGAATGGGAGAGCTCCTGCAAACAGAGACCATGGTGAAACTGGGTTACCTGGCAGCACTTGGTGGCTAAAGTTTATCACGTGACTCGTCCTGTCCGCCGATTGACTAGATTAATCAACTTTTACATCTCCGTTATTGCTGATTTCCGACGGAAGTTTCATAGAAGAAAAGTTATCTGTACAGATGAGATCAAACTACGGAGCATCCCCAAAATAACTGGCTTGATTATGAGTTGAAGCGAGAACAAAGTGACTTATTCCATTTATTTCAAGTTATTGCTGTATTATCCCATCTAGGCATCAATGGTCACACCATTAATGACGAGACTGATGTACTAATATACAGCCATACTTATAATTCACCCAACATTCACATAACCACAATTACCTTTACATAATCGATGTCGACAATGATCAATGCGGCGCAGACTTCTGGTACTATCCCGGAGATATAATGCTTAGACACCCAAATAATCGAGGCTGCTGTAGCAGTCCCTCACTTAGCTAACAGTTTAACGACCAGTCACTGCAAGGTGGTTCGCGGGTGATACTGTTTTCCTTACTTCATTGTCCACCTTGTTGATTTCATGGCATAACACCTCAAAATCAGAACTGGACACTGAAGAAATTCCCCATATCACCTACTGTCACTTAACTGTATGGACGAGGGCCAATATCATTTCTTGTCGTATCACTGATTACGTCATGCCCCTCGTCGTTCCCACTTTTTGATAATGGACGGACCCAGTATCGGTGACGGCGTTTAGTCTCGTGCTCACATGAAAACACTTGCGGCAACAGCTAACAGAACGTCCTCTCACGAACACACTGTGAAGAACACTGGCACTTGTTGCGTGTGATTCAAAGTCTGTCCGTCTCGAACATGTGGGACTCTTTGTCTTGAGCAGTGTCCTGTACAGTTGGCTCACTCAAGAGTTTATTACTTAGCGCTGCCAGTCCTCTCTCTCTCCCTGAAGTGTGAACCCGAACTCCACTCTGCGGGTTTCGAAATATTTTGAAGCGGGAAGGAAGGAAGAAGGGTGTATGTCTGTGGGGAAAGAATGGGTGTTGAAAATGTGCAAGTTAAAAGCATACCTATTGGAAGAGATTACAATGCAATAATTACAAGAGTAATTAATCGACTTATTTTTAGCAAATTATAATTGTTCCAAAGCGTATGATTGCTCCTTCTTATCCATATATTATTATTATTATTATTATTATTATTATTATTGTTATTATCATCATTATTATTATTATTATTATTATTATTATTATTATCATTATTATTATTACTGTATTATTAATATTATTATCATTATTATTATTATAATTATTATTATCATTATTATTATTATCATTATTATTATTACTGTATTATTAATATTATTATCATTATTATTATTATTATTATTATTATTAGTAGTAGTAGGTAGTAGTAGTAGTAGTAGTGGTACTGTATTATTATTATTATTATTATTATGGAAGTAGTAGTAGTTATAGTAGTAGTAGTAGTTGTAGTAGTAGTAGTAGTAGTAATAATAATAATACTCGTAGTAGTAGTCGTTGTTGTTGTTGTTTTTACCAGTAGAAATAGTCGTAACAGCTATAGATGCAATTGTACTAGATGCGGACGTTGTAGATGGAAATGTAGTTTCATAGGAGTTTGCACTGTAGCTGTACTTAGTATTGCTGCAGCTGTTTTAGCTGTGTCTGCAGCTGTAGTTGTAACTTGTAGTAGTGGTGGTGGCGGTAGTAGTGGTGACGGTGGTCGTGGTATTGTTATTAATGATTTATTTGCTAATAATTTCTTAGTGGTATTGTTACTAATGATTTCTTAATTGTTGCTAATAATTTTTTATTTACTGGACTTTGTATGATTCGTCAACCTTGCTTACTGTCATACAAATGTTAATGTAGATTATATGTAACCTTGTATAACTATGCATAGACACTAGGAGTGTACTTGACTTAATTCGCTGAGTAAGGTCCTGCCACTCCCCTAAATTTGCTGTGTCTGCAGTTTTTGGAAGATGGGTCAACGAGCGCGCCGACTTAGGTTTAGTTTCAAGCAGTTTTATGTACTTTTATGTAAAAGTTTAATGAAACCAGAACATTGCTAGTGATTGTGGTGGTGGTGGTGGTGGTAGCTGATACCATTAACACAGCTATCACTCAGTAACGTCACACTCACTACCATTACTATCACAGCTACGAGCACCACCATCGCTACCACTAGCACACATAATGTGGGAAGTTTTAATATATCTGGAAATGGTATGCCAATCATATTCTTTGGCACCCTTTCCCAACATATGTATTGTTGCCTTGTTTCTTGTTAGCACCATTCCTTCCCTGCAGATAGACTTACACTAACACATTCCTATTTCCTCCCTACTGCTTTCAAATGTTTCGAAACCCGCACAGTGGAGTTTGAGTTCACACCTCAGTGGGAGAGAGGACTGGCACCGCTAAGAGATAAAATGGGGAATGGAGTTTTCTATTCCTGCCAGGAGTAGCGATCTACCCTTCTCCAGCCAACCCGTGTATGGGGCAGAGTCGAATTCACGAGCAAAACAGTTTCCTACCATGCATTTCAGTCAAAAAAAAAAAAATCCCTTCAGCTCAAGTCTGGTACTAAAGGATATTGCGGTAGTAATACCAACTGTGAAGGTTTGACCCTAATAACACAAATGTATCATAACATGTCTTTCACAGTGCTTCAAGAAATGATCGACAAGACGAGTGTCCGCAGTTTAAATTACTGTCACAGTTGCCTGATGTATGTGATAGACAAGATGAAACGAACCAAGGGGGTTAGCGCTCCTACCCTGAGCGCTAACGCCGGAACCCTGTGCACCTCGTTACCTCCTGCCCCTCAAGTTTCTGGCAATTGTTTTGGTTCCCTTTGAACATCAGTATGTAAAAAAAATCCATTCTTTTTTTTTTTTTTCCTCTTCTGCATACGAGGGGTAATGGATACACATGCAAACAGGCTAGGAAAGCCTGAGGTGCATATTGACTCTCTAGGGCAGCGTTTCTTAACCTGGGGTGCTAGCACCCCCAGAGGTGCTTAAATAAATTTTAGGGAGTGGTGGAATATGCTGCATTATTGTTATTTTTTATTGGTTTTACTTAGTATTGGCATCCTTGATTTTGTTTTTCGAGGGGGGGGGGGGAGTGGGAGAATGCATAAAATAAACTGTTAGGCAGTACTTCACTTCACTTTACATTAACACTGCCGTAGTGTAACAACTGTAGTCCCAGTAACCAGATGTGAAGGGGTGCTGGATTGAGGCCTTATTACAGGGGGTGCTGAGGTCGGAAAAGGTTAAGAAACGCTGCTCTAGGGTCCTTGAGGTTCACATATACCTAAAGAAAATCGTATGGTGTTGGCGAAAAACAGTATGGATTCGACACGAACATGAGAGGGTTAATCAAACCATGAGCACCGTGTATCTCTTATGAATTACTTTTAGCCTCCCCTCCCCCCTAAAACGATAGCGCTAGCAGGAAAAAAATGTGACTGATAACAATATTTTTTGGCCTAAATATTAACCATCACCTTGAGAAAAATCGTTTGATGTTAGCTAAAAGTATTTGGTAGATGTTCACGAAATTATGGGAAAGGTAAAGGAGGCCGAAATTTCCATCTAAGACTTCTCTGATTCACATCACCTTGTGTTAGTTAAAGTAAACAATGTTGAGGGGAAAATGAAAAGCTTAAAAATATATGGCAGAACTCTAATTTGTTTGTACCTACTTAAAAACGGCCTGCTGCATTATTATTGAGAGAGAGAGAGAGAGAGAGAGAGAGAGAATCTTCTACAGTCCGGTACGCTAGCGCTAATTGCGAAGGGACATAACTCTGAACAACTTAACATAGTTGAGTTCCAAAAACCAAAATTTTAACCTCTTTGTAAAAAATTATGCAACGATTTGCACCACAAAAGAAACGTATGTCGTTTTGCTTAAGCCGGGAAGGAATGGCTCTTACTATGAACGAATATTGATATTTATACGGTATTACAAAGCAGACAAACTTTCTTTTAATGAGTCGATATTGCTTGTTCCACCATTAATCAAAGAGAAAAAATAAACAGTCGACATCCATGCGCTTCAGCAACGTGAGAATGTCCTGTTAAGAAATGAGAAGGTCTCTGTTCCCTTGTCGCTCTCCCTGTCATCTGCTGTAACTCTGCAATATTGATGCCCGTGTTCTCGTCGGGTAAAGAATCTCCCTGACACTTTTTCCCAACTGATTTATTTTGTTTATTGCTCCTTACTGTCCTCCGTGCTTCATAAATCCTTACAGCAATGCCATACTCTGCATAAATAATGTGCAAGAGGATATTAACCAGCCATATCCAAAAATAAATCGCTAAAGAAGAAGCGCTGGTGGGCTTCCTTACCTGACGAGAATACGTGCCTGAGTCTCAACCTTACATGTCACACACAGATCAGACGATTATGCAGAGATTTTTCAACCCTCCAGCTTCAGTTCGTCATCCTTTGTTTTTGTTCCTACAAGACGATAATTTCCAGGTTATGAAAGATGTTTCGAAACACAAGACATAGATACTGCAGTAATCAACTATTTTATTTCATTTGATTTCCTCTTTGATTAAAGTAACAAAAATATTGGCAGCTTGGCTAGAATGAAAGCTGTCTCCTCTTACTAACGGGGTTTAAAACTAAGGGAGGCTGCGTACCCTTGTGGCTATCCTTGTCTTCACCTGTCACCCTATAAAATTAAGACTTCCGCCAAACTGATATGTCCACTATTAGAGATACTGGGAAAGTGGATATGTCTTTCCTTCCTCTCCCCCCCTCCCCCCTCGTTGACACATACACACAAATACTCACACAGACACACACATCAACAATCTCTCTTGTAGCTAGGATACATAAGCACGTGCCTGCACGTTCTCCTGCAAGCGCGCGCGCGCGCGCACACACACACACACACACACACACACACACACACACACACACACACACACACACACACACACACACACACACACACACACATTAAAGCAAATGCAGGGAGAGCATACCCCCGCCAAAAACTTAAACCAAGCAACTCAGATCACAATCGAAATTTAATCAAGTCTTCGTTGCTCATAACCCAAATTCCCACAAAATTTCATTGATATCCATTGATAGCATTTTGAGATATCTTGTGGAAAAACAAACAGACAAAGAGAAGTGAATTCATAACCTTCTCTGTGTTGGCGGAAGTAAGGGAGACCGGGTCTAGTTGTTACACGTCCAAGTTGTTACACCCTCAATATCTCCATAATTAGTCTATAGATGAGAGAGTGGTCGTTGCCATGTTATGCAGCCTTCATGCAAAGATAGAGCCAGAAGTGGCAACTTGAAGGCGTTGCTTGGGTAGGAGGTAAGGGAAAAATAGATATTTTAACTGTCAACATTTTTTCCCATGCTCAAAGTTATTTTGATATATACAAAGTCACATGTTGATGCAGCTGAGTCACCTGGTGTGTGAAGCCAGATATGTCAGAAGGCTATGAAATTAGCAAAGGTTTACGGTGGTGGCGTCATATTTATAAATATAAAATGGCCAAGTGTACAGAACACAACACTAGTGTTGGGTTTTGTTGTTACGAGTTAGTTGTTACAGTATCAGTTTACCCCATTCGAGAACAAATGTACTAAATTACCCCAATATTTTAAGCTAATCACTTCAGCCATGCCTGGAATTACCCATGGAAATAGAATCTCATGGAGGCAGCACTCAAACGAGTTATGGATAATAATCATATAAAAGTGTTGCAGATCAATACAGCGTAATGGAAAAGTAACATATTGGTTCATGAACGATGTTGGTAAAAGTAATCTTATGTAGATCTAGGTGGTATCTGTGATTATCTGCCATTTTATCTGTCAGTCAATCTATCTATCTGCCTACCTACCTAATATATCTATCCATATCTATCTGTCTGTCTCAAACTATTAATATACTCCTTCATCTATATATCTGTATCAGTCAATCAGTCTGTGTATATAAATCAAGCTATTTATATCTAACTCTCTGTCTCCTTCTGTCTATCAAAAGAGTGAAAATGGATCAAGTGAGTGATTCAGTGAGTGCCAGGGACGGTGGGGGAGTAATTGAATGATACCAACTGCACAACTGAATGCTTCAGTTACTGACAGAGGTTGTGATGAGTAACTGAATGCATGATAGTGATATAATTTAATTTTACTTACACTACATCCAATATGCCACTGCACCTGTATTCACATGTCATTGACAATAGAATAATTACGGACATATTTGGGTTCTATATCATGCATATCAGTTTACCCCGGGGTGCGTAACAAGATGCCCCGTGTCTGGAGTAAATAGTGACGGATGAAATGCCATCATAAACCTTAACCATATGACAAAAACGTCTTTGTTTATTTTATTTATATTTCTAATAAAAGGATATATTTTCCTGCTTCCACACAAAAAATCAATATATTATACCATTAGCTTATGATGCAATGAGGAAAAATGTAAAAAATGTCACAACTAGACCCGGTCTCCCCCTACACACACACACACACACACACACACACACACACACACACACATTTATATCTCTGTTCATCTATCTATATCTATCTATCTATATAAATCAATAAATAAATAAGTAAAATAGAGAGAGAGAGAGCTATGTTTCAGAGCCCACACCACAGCCACTGCCCCATCATGTGATATAAAAATATATTAAAGAGCACTTATGTCTTCGTTAGTACTAATAACTCTTCCACGAAATTCATTATTTTGCCCCGAAAAGATTATTAATTAATAAAAATGACCGTGTTTACTAGACTTCGGTAATGGCCAATAACAGCCTCTCCCTCCCTTTTCTCTCTCTTTTTTTTATTTTTTATTATTATTATTTTTTTTTTGAGAGGAGTATTAGAAGTTATGTGCGGAGACTGACAGACAGCTGTGGATATCTAGGAGAGCTGTTGTGTTGATGTGAATGGTTTTGCCCTGTAGAGGGGATGGAGGGTCAAGGACTGACTAGAAAAGTGTATATAAATGAGGTGAAGGGGGAAGAGGAGACCAAGGTTGAAATGAAGGGATGAAATGGAGGGATATATGAGAGATTTTTTTTTTTCTGTTGTTTACAGTTTCAGTGCACAAGATATAGGGTTCCTTGGTTGAACTTTGTAAACCATCACAAATATTTCAAAACAATGTTCGATATAGGTTTCCCTTACTTCCTTAAAATAATATGCGTTTCCTACGTACCTTCTTTTTCTTTTCTTTTTCCTTCTTTCTTTTTTTAAGTTTGCTAGGCTTTTTAACTATTGCATGCTTTAATTTCACTAACTTCAGACGATTATATTCGGCATTGCAAACAAAGGAAGAGCTCAGTCTATATGAACATTTTACTAAGATGGCCAGGTTTATATTTCCCACTAGCTTCTTTAGATGACTTTGTTGATTAGAGGAAAGCCATGAGGTAGAAAGAGTAACTCTTTTGTGAAGTCCTCTAGCCAAGTTGCTTTTCTTCGTTTGGTATATTTTCTATATTGCAAACTTTGCACTTAGATTAGTATATTTATTAAAGTGCCTAAATGTGCTGGGGACGGACGCTTACTCGCGATGGCACCGATATAACCAGTTTTGTAAACCGTCCCTCAACTCTCTTTAAGCTCCCTGGAAGGAGGATAGTGGACTGAAAAAGAAAGGTAAGTCTAGGGCCCCAGTATCAAGGAAACAACAATATGTCTGAAACAAATTCAACAACCGTTTCATTTTTATGAAGTGCTAGTGCAATAATAATAATAATAATAATAATAATAATAATAATAATAATAATGATAATAATAATTTCACGTGCAAAACTGTGAAGATGAGAAACAAAATATGCAATACTGATTTAGCCTGCATCGAAACTAGGCATACCGGTACTAATTGCGAAAGTTAAAAGAGCTGAAGTTTATTTTGAAATTTGTCTTTCCCAGAGGCTACAGACAGTAGGCTTACGAATTGAATTTTTGCGGGTTTGATCTACCCTGATGAAGATCCCGGACCATTTTAGCTCGGTTGATGTTCAAATGAAGTCAGAATGGAGGGTCGATTTAATTAAAAACGAGGTGGGTCAGTTTTGCTCATAACTAAGGCTGACGGTATTTCAAGCAACTGTGACGTAGTTTTTAACTTGTGAGAATAGCCAATTCAGTTAGATGGGGACCAACCGACCATAACACCTTCTTAATGAATTATTATGTATAGATGTACGTATATTGCATCCTAACGTCTTGTTGAAAATGATTTACATATATGTAATATAGAAACAGATTATATCAATAATATGAAAAGCAATACTACACCCCTCAATGCAGAAATAACCCTAAAAGGGAGAGGTACTAAGAAGTCTCTTTGACCGATGGGTGTATGGGGCAAGGTATTTAATTTAAATGAAAGTGTACAGTCGGCATCAAAAGTTATGTCGTCTTGCCTGGTTTTCTTTCCAAAGACTTTGAAATCAGCAAGTTGAATCCACAGCAACTGACACTGAAATTTTTATTTGGCCACAGATCAAAGACGTCAGTATCTGTTACTGTGGACACACCACACTGCACTTAATAGACCATGGTAAAAGATGCTGACTGTACACTAAATTCGTCCTTTAGATCAACAAACTGGTCTCATCTTTCAGCCTGCCATATGGGCAGTCACTACGAACAGTATATTTCTTACTAGGTAATCCATGGTTCACATTTAGCGTTGTTGCAGTGCATTTTTTAAGGCAAATACTTCTTAATGCATGTGCTCCATGTACTGTCTAAAGTTCCTTCATTATGCTGCATTGATTAAATCAGCAGGCATGAGTATTCCTGAAACGTTACTGGAGTTTATAATCAAAAGCCTGTAACGGTGCTTGAAACTAGGACTCTTTGACAAGTGTATGTGACAGGAGCTGTTTAACAGCAGAAACACAGCAGGTGCAGGCTGAGAAACACCACCACGATGATTTCTTAACTTATTGTAGACAACTGCTATAACTGCTCCACGTCCCACTGCTTGGGAGACCTCTCTGCTACTGATCTCTATGTCCTGAGAGCAAGAGCTTGGGAGAAGGCCACAGGGCAAGCACCACTGTCTCATGTCGCAAACGTTTCACTAACTTACAAATACTCTGTTCTGGTCACAAAAGGTTCTCAGCAGCTACGCTGTGCATTCCTACAACTGAATCATACAATAGGAATACATAAAGACATTTACATCATCATACAACTAGCTATACAGCAAAAGGTATGCATGTTACAATTCTCCCCCCGGGTAGGCAAAATGTCTCCTGACACGAGATGAGAAGCAGAGATTATTAAAATGCGATTAAAGTACTACAATAATATTTGATAACATTTTCTTTTTATATGAGGGAGAAGGAACTAAAGGCAACAAGCCCGCAAAACTGTTCCTTCCAAGAGAAAAACAAAATACAAGAGAGAGCCAAATTCAAGATCCGATCATTTCGAGATGCCTGGACACACTGCGTTTGAAAGACTGGGGATCATAGGAAGCAGGAAATACAGACAGAGGGAGACAATTCCAGAGTTGACCTGTTTCATAAATGAAGGACTGGGAGTAACGGTTAACTCTTGCATTAGAGAGCTGGACAGAAAAGGGATGAGAGTTTGCTGCTAGACGGGTACTACGCGCCCATCGTAGAGGTGGAGGAATGCATGCAGACAGTTCAGAGGAGCAGTGACCATTAAAGTAGCGATAGAAAAGAGATAAAGATGCAACAGTGCAGCGAAGAGACAGAGGGTGAAGGGAGTCAGTAAGAGGAGGAGAGTTAATGAGACGAAAAGCCTTTGACTCCACCCTACTGAGAAGAGCTGTATGTGGGGAGCCTCCCCATACATGAGAGTTGTACTCCACACAGGGGAGGATAAAACCCCTGTATACAGTCAACAGTTGTGCATGGGTAAAGAAGGAACAGAGTCGGCTCAGCACACCTAATCTCTTGGAAGCAGATTTTACAAGAGATACAATATGATCTTTCCAAGATTAGTCCAGAGTAAATGAAACCCCAAGCATGTTCAAGGATTATGCAGGATTAAGCTGAATATTATAAAACATTAGTGGGTATACCTGTGGAAGATTTTGTCGGGTTGATAGGTGCAAAAACTGAGTCTTTGATGCATTAAAAACAACCAGATTATTTTTTTTTACTCCAGTCAGAGATACGAGCCAAGTCAGACATTAGGTGTGCCATAGCCTCATCCCTTGTTTGTTGAAGTAACTGCTGAGATGGACGTTGCAGGAATCGAATGGAAAGGTGAAGGGTGGAGTCATCAGCATATGAGTGGATAGGGTTAGCTGTACAGCTTAGAAGGTCTTTGATGAATAAAAGGAAGAGAGTGGGTGATAGGACAGAGCCCTGAGGAACACCACTGTTAACAGATCTAGGAGAAGAACGATGGCCGTCTACAACAGCGGCTATAGAACGACCAGAAAGGAAGCTAGAGATGAAGGCACAGATAGAAGGATAGAAACCGTAAGACGGCAGTTTGGAAATTAAAGATTTATGCCAGACTCGATCGAAAACCTTTGAGATGTCAAGTGCAATGGCAAGGCTTTCGCCAAAGTCCCGAAAGGAGGATGACCAGGAGTCTGAAAGGTAGGTGAGAAGATCGCCTGTGGAGCGTCCCTGACGGAACCCATACTGACGATCAGAAAGAAGGTTGTGATAGGAAAGGTACTTTAAAAATTTTCTATTAAGAATAGACTCGAAAACTTTTGAGATACAGGATGTTAAAGCAATTGGACGATAGTTAGAGGGTTGGGAATGGTAACCCTTCTTTGGGACTGGCTGAATGAGAGCAAACTTCCAGCAAGAAGGAAAGGTACAAGTTGATAGACAGAGGCGAAAGGGTTTGCCTATGCAGGGTGTAAGCACAGAAGCACAGTTCTTGAGGACAACAGGAGGGACTCCATCAGGCCCATATGCTTTATTAGTATTGAGGCCTGTGATTGCAGAAAATACATCAGCTGAAGAAATTTTAATGTCAACCACGAGGAAGTCAGAAGGGGGAAGTGATGGAGGAACAGCACCGGAATCGTCTACGGTGGAATTGGAGGAGAAAGTCTGAGCGAAGAGATCTGCTTTATCAGTAGAAGAAATAGCTGTAGAGCCATTAGGGTAGAAAAGAGGAGGGAAGGATGATGAGGTAAAGTTGTTAGAAAGGTTTTTGGCAAGGTGCCAGAAGGAATGGGAAGAATTGGAGTTAGAGAGTTGAGAGCATTTAGTATGGATGAAATTATTTTTAGCAGAGCGAAGAACAGACTTAGCACGATTCCGGGCAGAAACGTATGAAAGATATGATTCAGGAGTGGGTTGGTTCCGGTACCTTTTATAGGCCCACTCCTTGTTGTGGACAGCATTAGAACAAGCGTGATTAAACCAAGGCTTTCGTGCATTAGTTAGAGGATATGAGACAGGAATGTATGCTTCCATGCCTGAGAGAATATCCTCCATAATGCAGAAGGCACTCCCAGATGTCTCCCGGGCATGGAAGCAATAATCATTCCTGGGAAAATCAAAGAAATACTGCCTGAGGGCCTCCCAATCTGCAGCTCCAAAGTGCCACAGACGATTTTTCTTTGGAGGGTCCGTGGGCCGTACAGGAGCGATAGAACAGGTTAAGGTGATAAGGTTGTGATCGGAGCAGAACAACAGAGAGAAAAGATTAACAGTGTAAGCAGAAGGATTAGTTGTAAGGAAGAGGTCAAGTATGTTGGAGCTCTTTTCAAGGCTGTCAGGGATACGGGTAGGGTGCCGTACAAGCTGCTCTAGGTCATTAAGGGTAGAAAAGGTGTAGGCTTGTTCACCAGGTGGATCAGTGAAAGGAGAGGAGAGCCAAAGGTGGTGGTGAATTGAAATCTCCTAGAATGAAGATTTCAGAGAAAGGAGAAATGGACAGAATGTGTTCCATCGTAGAAGAAAGATAGTCAAAGAATTTTTGATAGTAGAATTAGGAGAAAAGTAAACACCACATATATTTAGTCAGAGAATGACAGGATAGCCGAAACCAGAATGTAGAGAATTCGGAAGAATAGAGTTCAGGAGCACGAGAGCAAGAAGTGTTGTTGCATATGTATACACGACAGCCACCTTTGGCTTTGAAATGAGTATAGAGAAAGTAGGAGGATACAGAAAATGGTCTGCTGTCAGTTGCCTCAGACAGCTGAGTCTCAGTTAGAAAAAGAAGGTGAGGTTTAGAGAAGGAGAGATGGTGCTCAACAGAGCGAAAGTTAGAGGAAAGGCCACGAATGTTGCAGAAATGAAGAAGAAGAGAGTCAGACAGTGGTTCCAGGCATCTTGAGTCGTCACCGGGAGAGGGGCAGAAGGTGGGGGTATTTATGGTTCCCCCTCTTGGGGACTCCGAGGCTACGTTATTCGACGCCATTTTTTTTTTTTTTTTTTTTTTTTAAATGTTGAAAAGGAAGTGTGGTGTGTACTGTGCATGTAGCTTGGTGTTGATAGTTAGAGAAGCTTGTGTTGGAGAGCTTGCTGGCCTACTCTCTGTGTTACTGAGACACTGAAAAAGTTCAGCAAAGGGGGATGGTCGGAGAATATGAAAATGACATAACAGTATGAACAGTAGGTGGCCATGATACTAGCAATGTGCATATACAAAGTTAACAAGGAAATATCTAAGCTAAGGTTGAATGGTAAATTAATTATACAATGAGAAGAGTCCACGTGGAGTTCAGTATCAATGAAAAAAAGCAATGTATTTAATGTGCACACAGAAAGAGTGTGGTAATTAGACTAGTTAAACAGCTATGAACTGGGCGGCAACAAAGAGCAGTGAATGTACAAGATGACTGTGTGATTGATAAAAATATTGATAACTTATAGTGATAGGTAATGAAACTATATTGATATAACTGTACATAAATAGGATCTTCACTGTCGTCGTGAAGAATAAGGTCTAATAATAACTTGACAATAAGGAACACAATAAGTTCAGAATGTAATGAGTCTCCTCCAGCTTATTATCAAATGGTAACAAACCTTCTAGACTCCTCAGGAATGTTCAGTGCAAAATTTGAAATGACTGCAGTGAATGTCAAGCAATTTCACATCTGCACATAAAACAACACTGCACAAGTAGAGGTGGAATTGGTGGTGGTGTGGTTCATGGTTGGTTGTGGCATTGACAAAGGTGACTGGGCAGTGGGTATTAAACGCTAACATGTTCCCAGTTAAATCGCCTTAAATCCAGGATGAGGCTGCATATTCATCATAACACTTCGATATTTAACAGATTTCAATGTTTCTCCAGGTACAAATAATTTTATCTCAGCCCTAATTTCGCGGAGTTTTTTTTTTTTTTTTTTCCCTACGTTTGACACAGTAATAAACTAGAACCGCTGAGATCAGGAATCATAGTAGAGTGAATGCTATAGGAGGATACACAAAATGAGTTCTCAAGAAAGAATTATGAAAGAAATGAGACATATGAACATTCATAATGACATAACCAATTAGGTAATCAATCATGCCCAACTGGGAAGAGATAATGATTACATCATCAATGGGAAGAACAGAAGAGATATTTATAGACACAAGATTTCAAATTTTTGAGAATGAATGGAATAATGTTGGCACTTTGGGTATGTACAGGTAGAAAGAGGATTTGGCTTGATGGAACGATTGTCTGGATCAGTATAAAGACCAGAAGCTTTGAGTGACTTGGCAAGAATGTTTGGACACTAACACTAACAAATGACGGTTTACGAAAATAGAATTAGTGCACATGGCCCGAATGAGCTTGGAAACCGCGTATGTTTGGAGCAGGTGTGATGGGACATGCAGAAGTAATTGTTTTGACTGAAAAGTTACCGACTAGAGCATTCTCACAGGGATCAGCTGTGATAGGGAGGACACTAAAGAGAAACGCAGGACAAAGACGATGGAACTGTGCAACTGATGAACAAGAACGTAAGTTATCAAACGGAACAAAGGCAATGGATATATGGCTATGATACCGAAGAAAAAATTCAAAGCACAAAAATGCAATGTACAGGGAATAATGAAAAGCAGAGGAAAGGGACTTAGTTCGAAGAGGCCAAAGGTGACTGTTGAACGAACAGTGCTATGAATCGTGATGGTCCTGGAAAGGAAGGTAACTTCTAGTACAGGATAGTTCAATTCGAAACTTGAATGAGGGAAGCTAGGATCAAGACTGAAGTTTATGTGAGCCCATTCCAAAACTGAACGAAGATCTGACATTGGAACAGGGTCTAGAGTAACATAACCACTGACAGCATCTACTGATAAGTGAACAAAATCCTCAGCTTCCAATATTAATGGCTGGAGAGACAGACACAATAAATGTGTCTATATGAAAGGTGACATACAATATTTCTGTGACAATATTAAAGTTTCTGATCCAGTTTCACTAAGGTATCCGAGAACTTGATCAGTTGTATACCTATTTCATTCACATGTGAGACAATATTTCCTAGCAATTTTTGATGAACGTTCAACAGCCTATCTAGTGCCTTCAATGCCGAGGCAAATGTTTCTAACAGTTCATGATATGCTGACAAATAAGTAGATGTTGCAAAGCTAAGAACACCACCAAGAACTTTAAAGCCGAAAAAAATATATAAAACACCTTGCATTATATGTGATCTTCCAAGTGGGGCACTGCGAGGCAGCAAATCATTTTATATTATCAAACAGTATTTCAGTCTAAACAAATTTCCACTGAAGTGGTTTGAAAACAGAGGTACTCAGAAAGATCTGTTGACATGTTTGTTGACCAAAGAAGCGAGTAAGGATCGGGTGGTGAACAAATGACTAGCAAAGTTTGCATGTTCTTGGGGGAGTGTCCTTAAGCTCTGAAGTTCATATGATCGTAGGGAAAGGACATCCTCTACTAACATTACATTCCTCCTGGGCTTCACCAATGCCTCCCATCTCTGTCCCCATCACCCAGAGATGAACCAAACAAGGCAAGTGCCAACAAGGATGTCCACACAGTCCACAGCATCTTACCTATAAAACGAATCCAGATTAATGATCAAATCGGCTAAGTGGTCTTGATAGGTGGAGGAAGAAACACAAGAAATAGTGGGGCGAGTCGCTGAGCAAAGCTTTTGTCTGTATTCATTAATAAGTAGAGTATAAGGTGATGAAGAGTAGATGGCTTGAGAGGAGTAAATTGAGGTCCTGTAGAAGGAGGAAAAGCTATGAAAGATGAATTGCCTTTCTGACTTTCCTCCCACTCGAATTACTTGGAGTTCTCTTAAACGATTTGTGCCCAGCGTCCTCAATATAGGACAGAACTGGGCATTTTAAAAATTTAATAAAAGAAGGGAATCCCGGGGCAGGGACCTATGAACTTCGCGACCATGAGCCGATAGGCGGAGGGCAGTACACTTAGTGCCCTATCGAGCAAAAGCCCTTTCACAGGAACTCTGGGAGCTAATGAGTTAAACACTGGCAAATCTATCAGTTTCTTTAACTCATTTGTGCCCAGCGTCCTCAATATAGGACAAAATTGGCCATTTTCAAAAACTAATAAAGAAGGGAACCCCAGGGCAGGGACTCATGAGCTTCGCGATCATGAGCTGATAGGCAAGGGGCGATACGCTTAGTGTCCTATCCAGCAAATCCCTCTCACAGGAACTCTGGGAGCTAATGGGTTAAGATCATCAGCGTGGACCCATTTACTTTCAGATGATTACAAATATTTAATCTCAAATTTGTTACTGCTACAAGACAACGTGCCAACCAACTTAGAAGTGCGAGTCAGTGAATTGGAATGAAATGGATCTGGACAGCCTGTGGAATGCATATGGCGATTGCTTAGTTAGAAATGCTAAAGCGGTGTGTGGTGTGGCAAGAGTAGCAACAAATACGAGAGGTACGGCATGGTGAGACGAAGAGATTAAGAGAGCAGTGGAGGAAAAGAGGAGGAAGTGGCTAGAGTGGTTACAGGACAGGGGCTCAGTTGAAATAAGAACTGAACATACTGAGAGCAAAAAGCACGTAAAAAGACTAGTGAAGAGGAAAAGGGAAGTAAATGATGATCTAGGAAGAACAATGAATGCAAACTACTCTGAAAATAGAAAGTTATTTTGGAAAGAGGTGCGAAAGTGTAGAAGTGAAAGCAGAAAAAATGTGAAGGTGTGAAGGATATAAGTGGTAGATTACTAACCCATGGGGAATGAAGTAGGGACCAGATGGAAAGAATATTCTGAAAACCTGATGAATGGGAATAGAGAGAGCAGAGCCAGTGTAAACATGATTGGTTTGAGGGGTTTTGGGGGTGTGCAGAGAAGGAACGAAGTGCCAGGAAACGTGACACCCGCACAGGTGAAGAGCGCTAAGAAGAGGCTGAAAAATGGGAAAGCAGCTGGGGTTGATGAGGTGTATGCAGAGCTGATTAAGTGTAGTGGAGAGGGCGGAATGAAGTGCTTATTGGAGATATGTAAGAAGGCATGGATGAGTGAAACTGTGCCAGCAGGGTGGAAAAACGCTGTGATTATACCGCTGTACAAAAATAAAGGTGAGCGAAGTGAGTGGAAGAATGATCGTGGCATAAGTTTATTGAGTGTGGCAGGTATGGTACATGGAAGAATTATTATAAAGTAAGAGAGGTATCAGAAGTCCTAGTGAGTGATGAACAGGGTGGTTTTAGGAGTGGTAGAGGATGTGTGGATTGTGTGGATCAAATATTTGCAGTGAGACAGATAGTGGAGATGGCTTGTGAGAAGGACTATAAAGTGTTTATGGCATTAATGGATCTCAAAAAAAGAGAGAAAAAAAAAACATACGACAAAGTAGACAGAGAAGGATTGTGGAAGGTTTAGCTCATGTACGGTTTAGATGGTAAGCTGCTAGGTGCCGTCAAGAGTTCTAATGATGGTGTGGGCGTGCGACAAGGTTGTTTGATGTGCTCATGGTTGTTCAATATATATGTGGATGGGGTGATGAGACAAGTAAACACATGAGTAATGGAGAGAGGGAGGGCTTTGGTAATGAATGATGATGGATGGAATATCTCAAATTTGTTGTATGCCGATGATGTAGCACTACTTGCAAATACCGGACAAGAACTTGGTAGACTAGTGGAGAGTTTTGCTAATGCCTGTGAGCTTCGTGCCTTGAAAGTAAATGAAGAATAGATTAAAGTGATGGTTACTGAGAGAGAAGGTGACTCCCAGTGCGATGTTACAGTTAAGGGAGAGAGACTAGAATTGGTGAGAGAGTTCAAATACCTGGGTAGAGTGATAGAGAGGAGAGGGAAATGTGCAAAAGAAGTGGAAAGCAGAGTGACACAAGAAAGAAAAGTAGCCGGTGCAATAAAGGCCTTGATAAGAAACAGAGGCTTGAGTGTTGCAGCTACACGAGGGTTAAATGAAAGAGTGTGAGTGCCAACTTTGACATATGGATGTGAGACTATGGTGTGGCATGAAAACGAAAAGTCAAGAGTGAGAGCAGTGGAGATGGGATTGCTGAGGAATGTATGTGGAGTACAGAGAGTGGATAGGATACGAAATAATGTGATTCGTGAAAGGTGTGGAGGCAGAAAGTCTGTGGACACTAGAATCGAAGAGAGAGTACTGAGATGGTATGGTCTTGTGGAGAGAATGGATTACAATAGAGTGGTGAAAAAGGTATATTTGAACGAATTTGGAAGAGGAAGGAGGCGCCGTAGGACAGGGAGAAGGTGGAGGGATATGGTGGATGAGTGTTTGAGGAAGAGAGGTTTAGAAGTCGGTGAGGATAGGGAACTGACAAGAGATCGAGGTGGCTGGATGAATATTGTGAGGAGAAGCATGATCAGCGATTTGGCACCCCTTTTTAACGTGACAGCGTCCGGACTGACTCTATCGGATACGTTTATGTGAAGCTACAGAATGTGTTGAATGTTTTGGGCGTATCAAATAAAGCCAGGCTTCCGAGGGTTTGAATGATGAGTGAATGGTAGCGTGGCCCATTGGACTGAGCAAATTTGGGCTGCCTGGACATTGCAGCTCTTCACCCTTCCCTAGGGTGGGAAAGGAGGTCAGGATGATGATAATGAATGATAAGAGAACCTACTCTTAAGCTTCCCTCATTTAGTCTGGTTACAAAACTACGATCTGTTGTTAGACATTTGTAAGTAATTTCTGACTGAGATTCACTAATGAAATCATAAACAGTAATAGCAGGATCCATACCCGCGAATTTTGGCCGTGATTTTTCTTCTAAGATAGTGGTTTAAGGAATGAGGTCAATATCAGGCTGAGTAGCCATGGTGATAGAAGTAGAATTAGTGGGGGTTGGAGTGGTGTTAAAAGCACTACAGATGAAACACAAGTAGGGGGACTGGCAGGAGAGGGTAATGAGTGAATTTCTGTCAAAAGTTAAAAGAGAAATGTGTGAAGTACTGAGGGAAGGAAATGAACAATCTACACTGGAGAAATTAGTTGAAGCACCAAAGACAGCTGTTTGATCTGCAGCAAAAGTTTGTCACTCAGCTGATGGAATATCTTCTCAAATAAGTAAGATTGCCATGAGAGTGCCCAGCAAGTGGAACCTGACTCTTTCATCTCTGGACGAATGTGTGTCGTCAGCTTTAGGTAATGTAAACTTCTTAAAGTAAGGAAGTGTCATGAATAAATAAGTTGGGAGAATTATGCTCAATGAAAATATGAAAGCAAGTATGTACAAGGAAAGGGAAAATTTTCTTTCCAAAAATAAATTTTGTACGATAACAATTAGCTCTGGGACTATTAACATTCAAATTATTTAGAAGTGAAGAGCTTATATGGATGGGAAGGAAAGAACAAGAGAATTGGGAGTATTGACATTCATCTGGGAAGACTGTTCTAAGTACAATGATACACTAAACTGAGTTAACACACCTTTATACAGAAACTATAAGACTTATTAGTCCGGAGATAAAATACCCTGGTGCTGGATAACAGTACCTTCTGCAATGAACATTTTTCATTCATCACCAAATCTTATAGAAGAAAGTACATTCTCACAGGATGAAAACTGTAGTGCAAGGAATTTAGGGGCGAGTCGGTGGGTAAGAACGTCCCCAAGCAACTCGGACGAGAAGACGGCCAATATACACCCGCAATAGCGGCTGCCTGACTCAGGGGCGTTATGCTGCCATCTGGGAGAGGTTGTGCTGGAATGGTAACACACGCTCACACTGTCTTGCTCGCACATGGCCATGACTATGATTCACCATTGTTCCTCGGTGTGAAGAAATGGGAGTGTGTCACTAAGGTTGGAGACAAGAGGCTAGTCGACAGAACGGTGCAGATTGAGTGGTGCAGGCCGTCGGTGCAGGCAGTTGGTGCAGGCAGCAAGGTTGACGTCACAACCCCGTCACTTTACACGTCATAAGGAACGGCCACTCTGTTTGGGTAATTGCGATAAACAGGCGAATGCGCCAAAGGAAAAAAAAACGAGAAATAATCTGCACTAGCTGTGTGATGGAGACCCTCAGAAGATAGCCTCAGAAGACATACACTGCAGGGCGTAATAGTAGTGGAATAGCAGAACTAGTAAGCTTGTCAGAACGCGGGAAGAAAAGGCTGTTTTTTCATTGCTGCCAACAATTATAACGTTGCTTGTGACTAGGACTTTGGGACAAGTGCGTGTGATAGAAGCTGTATAGACTAATACGGCACATGCAGGTTGAGAAGTTCCGCCACGATGACTTCTCATTTTATTGAGGACAACTACAACTGTTACACGCCCTACTTCCTGGGAGACCTCTCTGCTGCTGATCCCTAAATCCTGAGAGCAAGAGCGTGACAGCAGGCCAAGGGGTGAGCACGGCCTGGTCACGTTTCGCTAACGTTTGATTAGCCTGCAAATACTCTGATCGGGTCACAACAGGCTCTCAGCAGCTACACTGTGCATCCCTACGACTGCATCATACAAATGCTATACATTAAGGTATACACGACGTCATACACATAGCTATACATTAAAAGATATATACGTTACATATCTCGTCTACTATTTTGAAATGTAGCGGAGGAAACACTTCAGATTTTTAAAATTAACACTTTACTGAGTGTATAATACTTTTACATTTCATGTCATTTGTTTTTTCCCGTGCCTTCAGGCTACCAAATAATTTCATCTCCACTCAGACCACCGTGTCGTCTTGCAGTTCACATCAGTTTTACCATATGTCCTAGTCGCGCCAGTAAGTACTCTGTATACAGTAAACCGTGTATTGTACAGGATAAGAATCAATAGCTGCATCTCGTCCTCAACTCTTTACAGAACCAGGTCATTGGGAACATTCACTAGGCCTGATTGATTGGCCGGCTGAATCAGGTGACGCCTTATTTAGCTTATTCTCGCAGTCTCTGGGTGATTAAATGCATTTAAGGAGAGCACCCCAACTAGTACAGGGCCAAATGTAGGATAAATCTAGCCCCATCAAATCGAAAGTCTCTAGGGAATATAATCGTCAAACAGTAACAAAAAGAAAACAATAAACCGTCCTTCTAATGAAGAGAATAAAAGCCCAGTTTTCCATAGGACTCTGAAAACCTGAAAGACATGTCGAAATCCCCCTCGCTCAAAAGCAGCGAGATAAAAGACGCGGATAGCAAATCTGCAGCGTCATATTCCCCTCGTTAAATAATGGTCTTAACAATCTGCCAGCATTCAGGAGACCCATTAATTCCTGTCCTTGCTGCTAATGTCTCCTGGAGCCTGGTTAATGGCGAAAATACCGTGTCGACTTAAGGCAAAATGAGAAGGGAGAAGGGATGGATAGGAAAAGAAAGGGATAGGAAGAGACTAGTGAAGAGGGAGTAGGAGAGAAGGCCATAGGGTGTAGATGAGGAAAAGTCTGAGGGAAGAAGAGGGAACAGGGGGGAAAGAGACGTGGAGAAAATAATAAGATAGGAAAAGGAAGAAAGGGTAGATGGAAAAGCTAAGGGGAAGGGGTAGGAATTATGTGGGGGGGGGAAGAGAATGATTGAGAGAGAGAGAGTAAAAGGAAGGAAATAATATGAGAGGGGGAAGAAACAAGAGGGACGCAGAGGATAGGGATAGAAAAAGGGAAAGAAGGAGTAAAGGGAAGGTGGGATGACAGGAAATAATAAAGAATAGGGAAAAGATAGAAGAAACAAGTGTGAAAGCAAGAATGAGTCAGGAGGAAGAGGGGGGTGGGACTGCAAAGAACAAACGGAGAGAGATAAAGAGAAAAGGGAAGAGTGAAGAATTAAGAAAGAGTGTAAGAAAAATATGAGAGGGAGAAGACAGAAAGATAACAGTTCCAGAAAGAATGGAAGAAGAAATCCAATTAACGAAACTGATGAAAGACGGGGAAGAAAATAAGAGGAAAAACAAAGAAAAGAAAGAGAATAAATTTGATTAAAAAGGGAGGGAATAACCAAGGGTAATGAATAAGATATAAGAATGAACGATGGAAGAAAGACGGAGGTAAAAAGAGAAAGCGGGAATAATGAAGGTAGTGGAGCAATTAATTGAATCATCGCAAATACAAGGACGAGATGTTTGTTGTTTGCATATATTTTCCAGGAGAGAGAGAGAGAGAGAGAGAGAGAGAGAGAGAGAGATTATGTAAGTGGTGCAAGGCTGGATATTAATGACGGTAGGTACTTTTATAACCGCGAGTTATTAACCTAATGAACGCCATCAGCATTAATTACTATGCTTATAAGGTGCCTAGTATCTTTGTCTGTTTTATCATTAGGCGATATTATTCACTTTAGGATACTTTTCGAAATGGGAAACTTAGATATAGCCTTCGATAGCACCTTCAATATGAGGATTTTTTATTTGATGATAATGATGATGATGGTGATGATTGCTACTACTGTACTGCTACTACTACTACTACTACTACTACTACCAACCCTTCTACCACCATCATCATCGTCACCATCTCATCTTCATTATTATTATTACCATTATTATTGTTTTACTGTTACTGATATTATTATAATTCACTACACCAGTGGTGAGTTATATAGTTCTTGTCAATATTCTTATTCTTATTCATATTATTATTATTATTATTCTCTCTTACGAAGGGTTCCAGGGGACTGGAAATCAGGTATAATTGTTCCTTTATACAAAGGAAAAGGGATGAGAGAAGTATGTGGTAACCATAGGGGTATTTGCCTTCTTAGTGTGACTGGAAAAATATATGGTATAACACTCATTGATAGGGTTAGGCATATAACAGAGGAGCTAGTTGGAGAAGAACAAGGGGGATTTAGGAAGGGAAAAGGGTGTGTAATCAGATATTTGTTCTAAGATGTTTAGTGGAGAAGTATCTAGAGAAGGGAAAGAAAGTGTATGCTGCCTTCATGGACTTGAAGAAAGTTTATGACAGAATAGATAGGCAAGGTATGTGGAAGGTATTAAGAATATATGGAGTGGAGGGGAAACTGTTGAGTGCTGCGAAGAGTATGTACGAAGGAGCTAGGGTTACGGTGCGAGTGGATGGTGAGCTGAGTGAGTTCTTTGATCTAAAGGTGGGACTGAAACAGGGATGTGTGATGTCTCCATGACTGTTTAATATATATATGGAGGGCGTGGTAAAGGAGGTGCAAGGTAGGGCAGTGGGTGTGGGGGCGGCTCTAATGAATGAGGGTGAGATGTGGAGATTCCAGTGTTGCCGTTTGCTGATGATACAGTATTGTTGAGTGAAGATGAATGAGAGTTGCAAGGTTTGGTGAATGAATTTGGGACAGTGTGTAGGAAGAGGAATCTGAAAGTGAATGTAAACAAAAGTAAAGTTATGTTGTTTGAGAGGAATGAAGTCACAAAATGCACAGTGAGGTTGGATGGTGAGGATATGGAGAATGTGAGTGCATTCAAGAACTTGTGTAGTGTGATGAGTTAGGATGGAAGTTTTGGGGATGAAGTGCTTGAAAGGGTACGGCAGGGAAGGAAGGTTGTTGGTTCACTGAAAGCAGTGATGAGAAATAGGGAGGTTAGTATGGAAGTTAAGAAGTCACTGCATGATAGTATTGTGATCCCTACCCTGACGTATGGAAGCGAGGCATGGACCTTGCTAGAGGGGAACAAGTCAAGAGTGAGAGCAGTGGAAATGAGTTATTTGACAGGAGCATGTGGAGTGACATGGAGGAACAAGCTGACGAATGAAGAAGTGAGGGAACGTTGTGGGATGGATGTGGATGAGGTTGAGAAAATTAGGAGGAATACACTGAGGTGGTTTGGACATGTGGAGAGAATGGTGAATGAAAGACTGACTAAGAGGGTGTATGTGGGTGAAGTGGAGGGAGGGAGAGGGAGGAGAAGGACGAGGGTGAGGTGGAGGGATGGAGTTGAGAGGTACATGAGGGAGGGGGGAGTGAGTTGAGGGGAGGGCAGTCAAATGGTGGGTGACAGAGCGACTTGGAGGCGTTTTGTCTGCGGCCACCCTTTGCTGGATTAGGGCGTCGGGCTATAGACTGATAGATAGGCGAAGAGTAAATTGCTCGTATTCTCTCCATTTCAAAGCTACGGCCATCATACTTGGCCATCTGAGTCCCTCAGCTGGCGGCTTCATATGACCCAGTATCATCCAGTTCCCAGTACTCGTTACCCAGTTACATCCAAAAACCTATAAAACAGTCTATTCGCGGATTATCAGAAACCGCTAACGGTACAGACCTGAATGTTTCGTTGGACATAGCCAAGGTTGGGGAGCATGTCTGAAATGACTATGGGCCCATTTGGGCCAGTAGTTTCTGAGATCGTCCAGGAGTCAG
The DNA here is from genome assembly GCF_032717465.1 of Coenobita brevimanus. Lineage (NCBI taxonomy): Eukaryota > Metazoa > Arthropoda > Malacostraca > Decapoda > Coenobitidae > Coenobita > Coenobita brevimanus. Next base: position 40,428,060 of record NC_137021.1, on the reverse strand, counting down.
TGGAAAATAGCTTGGGCTCCGTCATTTTTACTCTGCGGGAAATTTGTTGCTTTCATCTTTGCCCAAAGTGTTTGACACTCTTCTAGGGGGCCCTTACTAGTTTCACTTCGAAGTGAACACTAAATGCAACCCGTTGAATTCACCAACACCAGTGATAGGTATTGGGGATTAAATCGGCCCCTGCAGTCGAACTGAGAAGAAATCAGATGAGCCTGTTATGTGGTGAGTTACTGAAATTGCTAATGGCAATTTCCTTTTTCTAGTTATTATTATTATTATTATTATTATTATTTATTTTTTTATTACTATTATAACCATGCAATAATATGCAACTTAAGAGAGATTTTCCAACCGGGAAGGGTTAGAGAAAGCCTTGATTAACACCTTCAGAAAAAGAGATTTTCCCCTGATTCAACAAAACAATTAGGCAGAAGCAAGATTATACTTAATGACAAAATCAATATTTACACTAGCAACACTAACATCATCATCAACAACAACGATGATGATGATGATGATGATGATGATGATGATGATGATGAGGAGGAGGAGGAGGAGGAGGAAGAAGAACAGATTGCAGCTCAAAAATGTTTAGTACTGGGAGTTGTTTTAATGGTGCTGAGTAATCACAGTAATGAGCACCATTTAAATAAATCAGTAATGCTCTCAGCGTCGCATTAATTAATGAGCGTCAGCGACATTTTTTCACCCACTCAGTATAACCTCTCTCGTCTTCCCACACACGTATTACGGACACATTACTTTTATTATCACTTTTTTTTTTAATTATCTGAACCATTCTTTTATTACTACCTCAACCACTGATGATGGGTTGAGGATATGTATTCACCCTTGTCTGCCTGTTTGTTTGTTTATCCACAAAATATCTTAAAGAGTTATTAATGGATTTCAACGAAATTTTGTGGAAATGTGGGTCATGGGCCAAGGAAGATTTTCTTAAATTTTGGTGGTGATCTGTGCTGTCAGGTAAAGAAGTTAGCCGAGGTATGCTCATTCTGAGTGCTTCCTTCTCATTTCTTTCTACATTAAGACGATCTGATACTTGGCTTAGTCGAGAATTTCTGAACTAGAGGGGTTTGCTGTGACTTCCATCAATCCTTTCACAACCTGACGTCATCCCTACAATGAAAGAATGTTGTTTATAAAAATAACAAGAATGTGTGTGTGTGTGTGTGTGTGTGTGTGTGTGTGTGTGTGTGTGTGTGTGTGTGTGTGTGTGTGTGTGTGTGTGTGTGTGTGACTGGTGAACACACCTACACTTACACAAATACACATATATTTATGCCAACATATACATCTGGATCTGAGTCTAGACCAATCCCGATGAGAACCACTGCAGGATAGCAGGATAAGACATTACCATAGGAGTGCGGGTGATAGCCAGCGATAATCCTCCTCGATGCTTGTCAGGTATGAGTCTTAAAAGAATTTTGTAGTGTGCTTAGTGTGGTTCTTGTTGTTGTTGTTGTTGTTAAGTAACCCCGATCAGTCTGGCCAAGCAGTCCCATCAACCACAGGCAATCATCTGCCCCTGCAGGGCCGTCACGTGCAGTAAATCAATGTTTCATTGCGGTAGACAGCACCTCACAACAGTGAACGCAGGGAAAAGTGTGGTGATTTGGTTCCCAGAAGTCTCCAACCAATTAACAGGGACACCATAGTAAGCTTCACATAAACCCATTATATATTTGGTTATGTGGTTAACAACCAATGTTGTAAATGGTTTCCAGGGTTACAGAAAAAAAAAAAAAGTTTGTCACTCATTGGAAAGCCACTGAAGAGGAAAGAAGAGTAATAATAAGTACCAGAGGGGATGGAAGAAGTATGAAGCGAGAAGGCAGAAATAGAAAAAGGATGATAAAGGTGATGCACGACACAGGCAGCATAATACGTCAAGCGAATGGATATGGTCGCCACCACCTAACACAAGTGTGCAAAGTGTACGTAAATGAAACTATATATGTTTGTGTCAGAACCTGTAGTATCACGATCAAACACTCGCCGACAGTTCCATATCGGCTGTTAAATAAGTATATATGTGTGTATGGAAGTGAAAAAGTTACTACATGACAGTATTGTGATACCAACTCTAACGTACGGAAGTGAAGCTTGGACATTGTTGGAAGGACACAAGTCAAGAGTGAGAGCAGTGGAAATGAGTTATTTAAGAGGAGCCTGTGGAGTCACGTGGAGAGACAGGCTGACGAATGAGGATATAAAGGAACGTTGTGGTGTGGATGTGGATGTGATAGGAAGCGTTATGAGGAATACACTGAGGTGGTTTGGCCATGTGGAGAGGATGGAGGGTGAAAGACTGACGAAGAGAGTGTATATGAGTGAGGTGGAGGGGAAAGAGGGAGGGGGAGGCCGAGGATGAGATGGAGGGATGGGGTGGAGAGGTATATGAGAGAGGGGGGTGTGAGTTGGGAGCAGGGCAGTGTAATGGCGGGGGACAGGGCGACTTGGAGGCGATTTGTTTGTGGCCACCCCAAACGGGATTGAGGCGTCTGGCAATAGATAGATAGATAGATAGTGTGTATGTATACTCGTATGATGATTGCTTAATTCAGTTCCTATTTTTTTTTTATACAAGAAAGAAGGAACCAAAGACCAGGAGCCCGCAAATCGTTCCTTCAAAAAAACAAAAACAAAAAAAAACAATAAAAAAGAGAGCCAAATTCAAGATCTGTTCATTTCGAGATGCCTGGACACACTGTGTCTGAAAGACAGGAGATCATAGGAAGTAGGAAATACAGACAGAGGGAGACAGTTCCCAAGTTGACCTGTGGCATAAATGAAGGACTGGGAGTAACGGGTAACTCTTGCATTAGAAAGTTGGACAGAAAAAGGATGAGAGTTTGTTGCTAGACGGGTGATACGCACCCGTCGTAGAGATGGAGGGATCAAAGAAGACAGTTCAGAGAAGCAGTGACCATTGAAGTAGCGACAGAAAAGAGATAAAGATGCAACAGTGCGGAGAAGAGATAGAGGTTGAAGGGAGCCAGTAAGAGAAGGAAAGTTGATGAGACGAAAAGCCTTTGACTCCACTAGATGTGGGGAGCCTCCCCACACATGACAGTTGTACTCTACACAGGGGCGAATAATACCCGTGTATAAAGTCAACAACTGTGCAGGGGTAAAGAAGGTGTGGAGTCGGCTTAGCACATCTAATCTCTTGGAAGCAGATTTTACAAGAGATACAATATGATCTTTCCAAGATAAGTTCCGAATGAGTGAAACCCCAAGCATGTTCAAGGATGATGCAGGATTGAGCTGGATATTATTAAACTTTAGTGGGTACTTCTGTGGAAGATTGTGTCTGGTTGATAGGTGTAAAAACTGAGTTTTTGATGCATTAAAAACAGCAACATTATTTTTACCCCAGTCAGAGATACGAGCCAAGTCAGACATTAGGTCTACCATATTCTCATCCATTGTTTGTTGAAGTAACTGCTGAGATGGACGTTGCGGGAACCAGATGGAAAGGTGAAGGGTGCAATCATCAGCGTGCGAGTGGATAGGGTTAGATGTACAGCTTAGAGGGTCATTAATGAATAAAAGGAGGAGAGTTGGTGATAGATCAGAGCCCTGAGGAACACCACTGTTGATAGATCTACGAGATGAATGGTGGCCATCTACAACAGGGGCTATAGAACGAACAGAAAGGAAGCTATAAATGAAGGTACAGATAGAAGGATAGAAACCGCAAGAGGGCAGGTTGGAAATTAAAGATTTATGCCAGACTCGATTGAAAGTCTTTGAGATGTCACGTGCAATGGCAAAGCTTTTGCCAAAGTCCCGAAGGAGGATGACCAGGAGTCTGAAAGGTAGGTGAGAAGATCTCCATACTGACAATCAGAAAGAAGGTTGTGATAGGAAAGATGCTTTAAAATTTTTCTGCTACGAATTGACTCAAAAACTTTTGAGACACAGGATGTCAAAGAAATTGGACGATAGTTAGAGGGTTGAGAATGGTCACCGTTCTTTGGGACTGGCTGAATGAGAGCAGTGGGGGAAGGTGGTGGCTCAGTCGGTAGAGAGGTGGCCTGTGGTCCTATCGGACCCAGGTTCAAATCCCCGCTGGGGCAGGGAACAGTTTAAGGATTTGAATTTCATAACAGGCAGACTTTACCGATCTACCAGAAGACCCGCCGACATGCCGTAAAAATACCCCCGCTAATATCTATACACCAGTCCTGTATGAGACAGCCGTAGCATGTATTCAGTATGGACTGTGGGTGACGCCGAAGTGGTGACATGTAGAGGTGTATGATATGTAGGAGGACTACTGGGCCTTGGGACCAGGCTGTGAAGCCTATGCTCAGAGACGATCACGTAAAAAAAAAAAAAAAAAAAACAGCAGGAAGGAAAGGTACAAGTTGACAGACAAAGGTGAAAGAGCTTACCTAGACAGGGTGCAAGCACAGAAGAGCAGTTCTTGAGGACAACAGGAGGTACTCCATCAGGCCCATATACCTTGTTAGTATTAAGGCCAGTGTTGGCAGGAAATGCATCAGCTGAAGAAATTTTAATGTCAGCCACGAGGAAGTCAGAGGGGGGATGTGAAGAAGGAAAAGCACCGGAATCATGAAAATTGGAACTAGAGGAGAAAATCTGATCAAAAGAGATCTGCTTTATCAGTAGAAGAAATACTGTAGCTACAGAGCCATCAGAATAGAAAAGAGAAGGGAAGGATGATGAGGTAAAGTTGTTAGAAAGGTTTTTGGGAAGGTGCCAGACGAAGCGGAAAGAATTCGAGTTGGAGAGAAGAGAGCATTTAGTACGGATAAAATTATTTTTAGCAGACGAAGAACAGACTTAGTATGATTCCACGCAGAAACATAAACATGATGTGATTCAGGGGTGTGTTGGCTCTGGTACCTTTTATAGGCCCTCTCCTTGTTGCAGACAGCATTAGAACAAGCGTGATTAAACCAAGGCTTTCTTGCGTTAGTCAAAGGATATGAGAAGGGAATGTATATTTCCATGCCCGAGAGAATAACCCCCGTAATGTGCAATGCACACTCAGATGGCTCCCGGCCATGGAAGCAATAATCATTCCAGGGAAAATCAAAGAAGTACTGCCTGAGGACCTCCCAATTCGCAGCTCCAATTTGCCACAGTCAACGTTTCTTTGTAGGGTCCACAGGACATACTGGAGTGATAGGACAGGTTAAGATAATAAGGCTGTGACTGGAGGACCTCAACGGAGAGGAAAGATTAACAGTGTAAACAGAAGGATTAGTTGTAAGGAAGAGGTGAGGTCAAGTATGTTGGAGCTCTCTCCAAGGCGGTCAGGGATACGGGTAGGATGCTGTACAATCTGCTCTAGGTCATTAAGGATAGAAAAGATGTAGGCTTGTTCACCAGGTGGATCAGTGAAAGGAGAGGAGAGCCAAAGGTGGTGATGAACACTGAAATCTCCTAGATAGATTTCAGAGAAAGGAGAAATGGATAGAATGTGTTCCATCCTAGAAGTAAGATAGTCGAAGAATTTTTCATAGTCAGTAGAATTAAGAGATAAGTAAACAGCACAGATATATTCAGTCAGAGAACGACAAGAAAGGCAAAGCCAGAGAGTAGAGAATTCAGAAGAATCAAGTTCAGGAACACTAGAGCAAGATAAATCGTTGTGTACATATACACAACAGCCACCATTGGCTTTGAAATGAGTATACAGAATGTAGGAGGAAACAGAAAAGGGTTTGCTGTCAGTTGCCTCAGACAGCTGAGTCTCTGTCAAGAAGAGAAGGTGAAGTTTAGAGGAGGAGAGGTGGTGTTTGACAGAGAAATGTTAACTTATCATTTTTGAAGAGGTTGAATCCAAAATTTAAATTAACTGAGCAAAGTCTTCCGATATTAGTCTGACTTAAACAGCTACGTGCACTAAACGCACTGAATGGACTGAGGACATTCACCACGACTTATTCTTAAGTTAGTTACATCAGGGTATTATTTCTCTAGAACCATCTGTCCACCTTCACCTACTGGAAAGTTTAAGCTGGGGGAAAAAAGAAAAAAAAGAGCCTCATTTACCGTCAACAACTTCTCATCTGTCGTACGTACTAGGCTCCTCTAATTCAAGCTTACATGTCCACAGCTAGTCCCGCCTAATCAATCTACGCTCTACCACAGTCTTTTTAATATGTAACATATTATACATCACTGACAGAGATTTTTTTTTTTTTTCCAAATCGACCACAGCTCATGGTCTGTTCAAGCCTCTGACCTTTCTGGATGCACAGTTCCCCATGATTCCATATTACACCGTCCATCCAGCTTGGCCTTTCTCTTCCTCTCACGCCCTATGCTTCAAGTCCTGACATTTTCTTGATCAAAATCAATCACACGTTTCCATCTTCTCCATTTTCTTTATCAGTCTCGCATCGTCCAATCCCTTCTTTATCGTTTTCTCGTCAGTCAGTTCACTTGTCATTGCCATACTTTTAAACACACCTTTGTCCACTCTTTTCATCACATTACATCTACCCCTATGCCTCATTTTTTTTTTTTTTTTACCATGTCACATCTCCCCCAGTCAGACCACCTCACCCCACGTAAACTTGCATATCTTATACGCCTGATTTCCAACACATACACCCTTTTCCGATCCCTTATCATTGACAGCCCACGTCCCGCATCCGTGAACCACAGCTGGTACCACAATGCCTTCATAAATACGCATTTTTGCCGAACAAACTTTGATCTTTCCTTCCATGCCTTTATGTTTGTCTCTATTTTTTTTTTTTGCCTTAATTTAGGTCCCTGAATTCCATCTTGCTCAGTCCACCCTCAGAGACTTCGAACAATACTGTTCTCAAATCACTTCCGTCAAGAGTAGGCCTACGCTCACATCTTTGCCTCTGTTTCTCTGTTAAACCTTATCATTTACTACATCTCACATTCTACGTGCTTTCCATTATTTCATAAACGCTTCAAGTCTCAGATAATAACAACTGATTATACTTTCTGAGAATCCTACAAAAACTCTACCATCTTCAACAATAACCACGTAACTTTAAAGCCTCCCTCCCTCCAAACATCCATTAAATACACTCGACCGTTACGCTTGTCTCCCTCACCATCACGTACATGGAAAAACAGGATAGAGAAAAAGAAAAAAAAAGTAATGGTAGGACTTAGCATTAGGCTGTATAACACTTCAGCCTCGCACTTTGCCTGCTCCATTAATCCTGGTAACTCACCTAAGCACTACTCGTAAATCCCGCCTAATGACCCATGCGGCTTCTCTTAACTCACTCTGTCCCTCGTAGACCTGGAGTGACCTTCTTCTCATACAAAGTTTGTCCAAAAATATTCTTTCGTGAGTTTTATAGCTTACTTTACCTTGACTCAGTTTTACATATATTTCAATCTACAGAGGAATGAGATTTTCTGTTCCGTGGTTTGTTGGAGTTTGTGTGTGTGTGTGTGTGTGTGTGTGTGTGTGTGTGTGTGTGTGTGTGTGTGTGTTTTTCTTTTTGAGTAGCTTTTATAGTCTATCTTTCCATCTATAAGTAGACGCCTTACTTCTAAAGGTGGTGGTCACGAACAACTTACCACCATATCTCCCGTCCTATTTCATCAAGAAGTCCTCTCCCCGTGCCGCACCACTCTCATTCATATTTCTCTCCACCCTTTCTCATCCTCGGTCTCCTTCTCCCCCTCTTCCTTCATCTGATTCACACTCTCCTAACCAATTTATTATACTTCATTCGCATCTCACGAATAGACCATCTCAGAGCACTCTACCACATACCAGCAAATCCACAGCAATACCACAACACTGTAACTTCCTATACTGCTTGTCTACCATTCCACGGAACTCCACACGCACTTCTCAGATAACTATAACGTGTATTCTGACTCCAAGCTTCCTTTCCATACGTTATAGTGCAGTTCACAGCACTGTCATGCAACTTCTCTACTTCCTTGCCTTCCTGTTTTCCTTGTCACAGCCCTCAGTGTAAAGCCGTGAGAAAAAGATCTCTGTGGTAATGTTAGGTGGTGTATTGCTTATTTCATGTGATAACAGTACGAGAACCACAACAAGTGAGTACAAAAAGGAAGGAAGCTCTCTATCTTTTGGCGAGGAATGAGAAATGTGGAATGCAGGACAAAATGCTGGTACAGAGATTTGATGGTGGCTGTCTTTGCAACCCTCGCTCCCTTCTGTACCGTTTTTTGCACTTCATCCCCTAAACTTCAACCCTTACTCATTACATTACCTAGACACATGGAGTTGATCGTATTCTTAATTTTCACAACACTCAGCCTTTGTAACCTCATTGTACACTCTGAATTCATTCCTCTCAAAAAACATATTTTTACTTTTTACTACTTTCATTTTTAAATATCGTTCCTTCCAGTTGATAAGAGATAACAGACCCATGTTAATCCCTCCTAGATGTAGGGACCCGTGGCTAGTTTACTGTTGCTCGGAACACGCGAAGCTAGATGACGTGCCTTCTTCCTTGATGACATAAAGTGACCAATAAACTTTCAGTCTCCCTTTTGAGATCAAACCGATGTGTGCTTCGAGTACAGAAGATACCAGGGAGGAACATTTGACTGTGCTCTGTGATCTTGACCTTCAGCAGATTGTTATTAAAATCGAATAAGTTAATTCTTGCCAGACTCTTGTCCCTTTCGCGAAGCTTGGTATAAATCAGATCAAAACTGTCCTGTGATCTTGAATCTGACCTCTCTCAGTAGAATTCCGTTATCCTTGACTTACCTTTAATCCTTCCATAAAGTTTGATGAAGATCGGATAAAAAGTGTTTAAGTTACTTTTATCTTGTGATGTTTACCACTGGCTTATTGTTCACAAAAAGGCAGGCCGATCCCGTGGCCGACCTTCAGTGTTTGCACCAAGTTCAGTCCAAATAAAACTAAATCTATATTAATTATTTTTCTCACACGCAGACACACGTGCTAAACTTTGACACTGCCCTTTGACCGTGCCCTTTGAATGACTTTTCAAAACAGAATCCTTTCGTTCTTTCCCTTCCCTCTGCCCTTCTTCCATGTTTAGTCTAAATCAGATAAACACATTAAGTTGGCCCTGCCAGGAGAAAGTTTAATTTTGCCCTGTGGCCTAGACCGTTGACATATTGATCTAAAAAAAAAAAAAAAAAAAGTAGGTCATCTCCGTGGCTATCGTTCTAACCCTTCATCAAAATTGGTTATAATTAGATACAGTTTATTGTTATGTTCACATGCTGCAGACGGACAGACAGACAGGCAGACATACATACATACATACAGACTGGCTGACTGACCGATAACAAACAGAAAGGGAAAAACACACACACAGATGTCGAACAAACCATAAAAGTCTCTCTCGTTTAGCAAGCGACGGTATAATCAGATATTAGGGTAGCAGAAAAATGAAATCCTCGGACGTGGAAGGGTAAAGGCGATGCCATAGTGTCGTTCTCTCTCTGTATATATCTATATCTATATCTATCTATCTATCTATCTATCTATATCTATCTATCTATCTATCTATCTATCTATATATATATATATATATATATATATATATATATATATATATATATATATATATACCATTGGGTTCCAGAGTTCCTGTGAGAGGAATTTTGTAGGGAGGATGCTGAGAGTACCGCCCTCCGCTTATCGGCTCATAGTCGCGAAGCTCATAGGTCCATACCCTAGGGTTCACTTCTTTATTAAATTTGAAAATTTCCAGTTTCGTCATACATTGGGGACACTGGGAGCTAATAGGATATTTCTCTCTCTCTCTCTCTCTCTCTCTCTGTATCTATCTATCTATCTATCTATCTATCTATCTATCTATCTATCTATCTATCTATATATATATATATATATATATATATATATATATATATATATATATATATATATATATACATATATATATATATATATATATATATATATATATATATATATATATATATATATATATATATATATATATATATATATATATATATTTTTTCCCACTCATTTTGTCAATGATTTAGAAACTGTACACTTTCTAAGGTATCGACATTTGCAGATGGCACAAATGATGGAGGGAAAGTTCTTGCGAAAGCAGACTGAGTCTATGCAAAACGACATGGATAAACTAATAAATTGGAGTAAAAAGTGGGAGATTAAATTTAATGTAGATAAATGTAAAGTAATGCACCTTGGCAACAAAGACGCTATGACTATTGTAAGTCCAGTAACACATTAACGGAAGTAATGGGCGATAATGATTTAGGAGATAATATCAGTAACGTCCTCAAAAACTCTGAGCAGTGTATAGCAGCCAGCAAGAAGGCAAACATAATGTTCGGCTTCATCGAAGGGAACTTTGGTAAAAAAGAGTTAGATGTAATCTCTAAGCTTTATACATTATTTGATAGACCTCATCAAGAACACTGCATGCAACAGTGGTTCCCAAATCTTCATATAAACGAAGACTGGCTCGAGGGAGTGAAGCGTAGAGCCACAAAAATTATCCCAATGCCGCGAAGTTTACCTTACGAAGAGCGACTATAGAAACTAAATTACGGTTTCTTTTATTGTAAATGATATAGGCTAAAAAGTGACAACTCAGAGATCTCATTCAAGTATTTAAAATTCTTAACAAATGTTTTGATGTTAGGTATGATAATTTGTTGGAAATACAGACTGATGCAGTGACTAGAAATAATGGCATGAAACTCAATAGAGATCCGAAATATTATAGGGAAAATTGCTTTACTATTCGCGTAGTGGAACAATGGAATAGGCTGCCAGCAACAGCAATTAGTGCAAAAACGTTTGGTAAGTTTAAATTCGATGACAAATATTTTGTGACTAAAGGTTATAAAAAACTTAGTGTTGTTTGTTTCCAGGTTTAAGTGATGCTGACGATTGAGAAGTTTGCTTAATGATGAGAATATTCAGCTGTTATGTTTGCTTTTCGTTTACAGATCTGTAAAACAATGATTACACAGTGCATATTGTTTCTCTCCTGTCTCGTATAAAAACTGCCATGCTTGTTCTTCCCAATAGGCATTTTTTTTTCCTTTTTCCTGCAGATTTAGCCTGATGGCGTGGTGGGTGGGGAATAGCCTTCCTCATTCCTCTCCTTTTCTCTTATGCCTCGGCTGAGCAGTAAAATTAGCATTTTTTCCAGCAGATAACGTCGCCCTGGGCCAAAGGGCCTCCTGTTATTTGCACTTCCTGTGTAGACCCATATACCTTCTCTCTCTCTCTCTCTCTCTCTCTCTCTCTCTCTCTCTCTCTCTCTCTCTCTCTCTCTCACACACACACACACACACACACACACACACACACACACACACACACGCACGCACGCAAGCACAACCCTCGCCCATTTCCTCCCCTGCTATGGGCCACCTCGCAACCGGAGCTCGATTTCACGGTATTACGATCCCCCGTTTTACGATCCCCGACCCGAGAGATTGGCAGTTTTCCGGGTGTCGGATTTGGCCTTGGGGCTACAGACCAAAATCCGATATCCGATTCCAGGTTTTTCTGAGGAGGTTGAGGTTTTATCGGCAGTGGAGGAAGGCAGGAGTGGACAGCCAAAAACTGAGAGGAATGAAAAGGGAGGGAATGTTAAAAGATGAAAGAATATATTACAGAATATGAATGGGTGGAAAAACGTACTGGAAGATGGGTAATTACTGATTTATAGAAGGGATATAGGATTATAAGGAAGAAAAGCCAATGGTTGAAAATGGGGATAGTGGAAAGGGTAAATATTAGGAAATTTGTCAGCAACGAAGCGAACAGGAGAAGTAAAGAGTTAGTTGAAAATGATCAGATAATGGAAAGACAGGTAATGAAGAAATAAACAGGAAGGCTGGGAAAAAGAGGAAGAAAATGGTTTCCTAATGGTGATGGTGGATGATTACGGAAAAGGAACACAAGTTACATACGATTTTGTTTTAAGTAACACAAGATAACACATGAACAGGAAGCGATGTGGAAAAAAGGAAATATCAGGAAAAGCAAAGGAGGTGAGATGCTGACGGAGGGAGGGAGAATATAAGAAGGTATTGACGACAAGGACAATGAATGGTAGAAAAAAGTGAATAAGGAGAGGAATAAACAGAGAAAATGTAGAGGAAGTGACGAGGATCAAAGGAGGGTGTTGGAACTGGTTAATAATGACGAAATGGGCTATTATCCTGATCTCTTTTTTCCACTCAAGGATGGGTTTGGGACACATCCAAAAAGCCAGGAAAGAAAAACACGATAGAGGGAGAACTAATCAATAAGACGCTCAGTTAAATATACCTTATACTCACTCCTTGACTACCCAAGCCCCTAGAATTTTGTCTTTTCCTCACAGGCGTGTGACACACATACTTTTGTTTTCAGCATTTTTCTTCACTGATGCAACGCAATGAAAAAAGCAGAAAAATAAAAGGTGAATAAAAATGACCAAGTGAATAAGAAGTGATGAACAAACAGTGCAAAACTGAGAAAAAATTATTAAA
>NC_137021.1:40330547-40413047 GCF_032717465.1 Coenobita brevimanus | reverse complement strand
GGCCGTGGGAAAGCTTGCTGACCTAGTAAGTTTAGTGGGGGCATGTATGCACTGGGGGGGGGGGGACATATATACATCGGGGGTAGACATATTGTGGAGGGGGTACACTACTCCCCCGGGTAGCTGAGATGGTGTCTCCTGACACCAGGAGTTAAATGGTGTTTGATTATAGTAGTAAGGCAGGACCGGGAGGTTTGTACAAGAGATAAGTATGCTACAGGGGCAGTAGGGGAGACATGGCCATGTTGAGGGGAGGGAATTAGAAGGATATATACATATAAGATATACAAGGATTAATAGGTACAAATCCAGTAGGGGTCGAAGGTATACATAAACATAATGGGAATTACACAATAATAGTGTGATACATGATAAACAAGGAGTAGATATGAGAGTTCTATTGTTGTTCTTCCTTCATTTTTTTTTTCTTTTGTATTTTCTGTAGAATACACTGTCACTCAGTAATGCATGAAAGAAATACCATCATTTTCTAGTAGGCAGAGTGCTGTTTACAGTTTGGTTAATTGTCAGATGGCATTGGTAGTCACTGAATGTGAGGGCACTAAGTACGGGGAGTTTCTACGTCGTGTGTAGGGCGTACTATGCCTGTGGCGGCTCTGATTTCCTGGAGTCGACGTTCCATTTTTCTGACACAACAATGCACTGCACATATGATGAGTAGAAAACCTATGAAAGTGATAACCACAGGGGGAAACACAACTGTTGGATGAACCCATGAACGGCTGAAGGCCAAAGAAAATTGATCCATAATGAAATCACTGTCATTGAGGAAGGTTAGCATGCGCAAGTTAGGGGAGGTGATGGTAATGTTGGCAGATGGTAGGGTTGAAGGCATGTCGAGTGGTTGAAAGATGTCATAGGAGTGATTACGGACAGCTTGGTGATAGCGAGTGGCGTAAGTGATGATGGACTCTGATTTGACGGTACAATAGTCAGGTGCTTTGTAGAGACCACTAGCGGGGACGGATTGAACCGAAGAACCAGGACACATGATTGTGACAGAGGTGGGAACAGCAAAGAAGAAGTAATGGACATGGTTGAGGTGAGCATGGTGGACTGGGAGGTCAGGAGCTGGGACAAAAGAACAGGCCGAGGAGATAGAATGGTTGCGAACTAAAGCAGACACACAGGGTGTAGCACTGCTAGGGAAGATAGCGAAAAGGTGGGCAGCACAGAGACGAGAGGTCGGAGTAAGGGAGGAACATTGCTGGAGGTCTGTGGAAGAAAGGAAGGCAACAGAAAGATGATCATGGGACAGGAGGAAATATTCTGAAGGAACAGATACCTGTAACAAGGAGTTGTTGAGGCGGAAAGGGAAGGGAATGATGTGGAAAAGGTTAAAGGTTATGGCAGAACGGAGAGGAATATGGACGATGACGTATGTGGTGAGAAGAGTGGCTTCGAGAACAGGATAATAATATTCAAGGGAGGAGTAGGGGAGGACTGGGGAGAGACCGAAGGTGGAGTGACCCCATTCCAGGACAGAACGGAGAGCTGAGACAGGTACTAAGTCGGCAGTGACATGTCCATTGATAGCATCGACCAGGATACGAACCAAGGCAGAGACTTGAGACAAGAGAGAGTCAATGGCTAGTTGGAGATTATCCATGTTGAGTTTGAGGTAGAAGAACTGAGAGATAACGTTGAGATCTGAAAGGTGGCATTGTAAGATATCGGTGAAAATGTTTAGAGTGGAAGTGACTTCATTGAGTTGGGTTGTGAGCTTCTGTAACATAGTGTGTTGGATTTTAATGACTCGGCGTTGTGATTCTAGGGCTGAAGCTAAATGAGTGAGATCAGATTTGAAGCCAGAAATGTCACGGGCTGTAGCAACGCCAAACAAGCCACTCAGAATCTCACTGCCAAAGTCGAAGAGACCTCATTTCACACGAGAACGACCCACGGGTGTCTGAATGGAAAATGTGTCATTGAGCTCAGTGAATCTGTTACTTACGTATTGCAATTGCCAGGAGAGTGGGAGGAAAAGGTTATAGAGATACTCATTCGGGTTGTGTGTCCCCATGAGGGCCGTGAGATGGGTCCTGATTCAGTGGAGCTGGTGCGCGTAGGCAGGTAGGGCAATGGCTACGTCAGCCAGGGGCGCAAGATCGTAGCGCAAGGAGGCTACGGCTTCGATAAGCATTACCTCGCCTCCCGAGCCGACCAAGGCCCCGGGACGTACTCCACCATCGTCCTGACCTGACCCAGACCCCAGGAGGGTCAGCACTGCCAGCAGGGAGATCGCTAACATGGTACCTAGAAAATCAGGGTAGAGTTAATGGGGGAGGTCGTGAAGAGGTTGATGGGCAGAGCGCAGTTTGGACCGATATTGATTGATTGATGAATGAGCAGGTGGAGGTGGAGAGGAAGGAGACCGAGGGATAGGTGGAGACAAGGTAGACTGAGGAATGGGAGGAGGGGAAGAGGGGACAAGAGGTTGTGTAAGTGACTCTTCCAAGACGAGGCCACGGGGTGCTCGCTTTGAGTCATCGACGTGGACCCATCTGGTGTCCCTAGTGGACAGGTCCTGGAGGTGAAATTTGTTGCCTTGTTGAGTGAGGACGCGGTGGGGCCCTGTAAATTTGTCATCCAACTTAGAGGAACGCGTATGGGAATGAGCAAAGACAAGATCGCCTACACTGATAGTGATAGGAAAGGCGGACTTATGTTGGCGCTGCAGCATGTCCTCCTGAGAGGAAGCCAAAGTGGATTGGACATACTGGTGGATTGTCTGGAAGTTGGCCAATTTTAGTTTAACATAATCATCCATGTTGTAGATGGGTTCTGGCTTTGAGGATAAGAGAGAGTATGGGAGGTCCTTGTCAAAGCCAAAGAGGACGAAGAAGGGAGAGTAGAGGCAGGAGTAGAGGAGGAGGTATCTGGATTTACGAGTGTAGGATGGGTAGTAAGTGATTCTGCGGGAAGTGAAACGGGAGTCTCAGGTACAGGGCGGTGGTACTCTTTGCCACTTCGTAAATGAGTGATTGTGTTAGAGTCGGCAGACGGGGTATGATCAGGTGATATTTCCGGGTCGAGAGGGCTGGCGTTAAGCGGTTGACGTGGAAAGTATGACATTTAATGCGGCAATGGAAGATGAAAAGATGAAGATGGATACGTAGGTGGAAATGTATAATATAACAATGAGAGAATGGAATACACGAGTAGGTGTGAAAATGAATGAATGTGCGGGGATGGATGGTTTAAATAAAAGGCGAAGGATGAGATGGAGTATAAATAATGTAGGTGAAGATGAAAACGGGGTAATGGAAATGAGATGGAATATTTACAATAACCAATCTGCAGAGAAAATAGAGGATAATCTCTATAGAAAGGAAAGATATACTATAGTTACACAGTAGAGATGGGAATGTTGAGATGTATGACATGCAGGGGTGGCTGGGGGTAGCTGGGCTGGGGCAGGGCGGGGCGGGGCGGGGCAGGGCGGCGGTGGCGGTGGAGAGACAGCTGGGCGGAGAGGAGAAGAGATGCCGCGATGAATCACCAGCAGGGAGTGGCGGTCTTAGGAGGCTCACATAATGCAGACCAGATGTGGTGGCAGCGGAGGCCGGTGGTGGGTGGTGAGGGCAGATGTTGGTTCAAGGCAGGTGTAGAGCTGGTGCGTTGCAAATGCAGGGAATGGTGGTGGGCAGGCAGTGGGCAGACAGTGATATGTGGCACCGTGGGGGCAGGAGTTACGATGAGTTCGGAACAGGTGCTGGGAACAGGTGCAACAGGTGCGTAGGTCGGCGATGGTGACACGTGAGGTCAGGAACAAGGCGTATGGGTGCGGTTGTTTGAGAGGTGAGCACTGGTGAGAAAAATTGTACACGGAAAGCACAGCCGGGTATTACACCACTAGAGGCACTGAGGAGGTGCGAGGCTGGCAGATGCGAGACGTCGTGTATCTTGTGATGTCACTAAATCCGTGGAGGCGGTCAGAATCTGATGGTTCGAAACACCGCTGCTACCAAATGTAACTTGCAATACTTTGGTGATAGAAACTCCGTGTACAAACAGCTAGATAAGGAGTTTATTGCAAGCTCACAGTAAAATAGACTGCCCGACTAGGCTGCCTGCTATCAACTGACGCAGTAACGCCCTTCTGCCCAGGCTTGGGCCGTGGGAAAGCGTGCTGACCTAGCAAGTTTAGTGGGGGCATGTATGCACTGGGGGGGGACATATATACATCGGGGGTAGATATACTGTGGAGGGGGTACATGTTTGTGGCCACCCTAAACGGGATTGAGGCGTCTGGCAATATATATATATATATATATATATATATATATGGAAAGGACATGGTGTATATATTCACATATATATGAGACATAATAGCATAATTACTGTAAGCCTATATTATATGCAACCCATATTTTGTTATTTTATGTAAACTATATCTATCTATCTATCTATCTATATCTGTATCTATCTATATATCTATATCTATGTATCTATCTATCTATATCTATTCATCTATCTAGTCTACCTATATATATATATATATATATATATATATATATATATATATATATATTATGTGCCCGACTCTGGGCATAGGCTTCATTGACTGCTTCCAAGGCCAAGTAGTCCTCCTTCATACTATACACCTCTACAACTGCTTGCACACGAGGCCACCAGTGACCACCACCGGTGACCGCCACTGGTGGCCCAGTGTGAAGGGGCCGGCAACTAGTGTAGCCGTATGAAAGCTTCGATTTGAAAAAAATGCTTTACAGCGAGTGGCAGCAACCGCCAGTGGCGGACACTAGTTGAGCGAGCGAGCCACAGCAGGGAGCTGGTTGCCGGCTGGGCAACCGCAGTGACCTCGTATGAAAGGCTCCGTTGAAAACTATGGGAGGTAACTAATTGCGGCCACCACCGGTGGCCTCGTGTGTAAGTGGCCTACATGTCATCACTTCGGTGCTAATACCCACCGTCCATATTGAATACATGCTAGGGCTGTCTCATACAGGACTGGTGTATTGGTATTAGCGGGGATATTTTTACGACATGTCGGCGGGTCTTCTGGTAGATCAGTAAAGCCTGTTTTTATTAAATTCAAATACTTAAACTGTTCCCTGCCCCAGCGGGGATTTGAACCTGGGTCCGGTAGGTATATATATATATATATATATATATATCTATATACCTAGGCTGCTTCCCCCAAGGAAAGGGAGGTAGCTGAGACAGGACGACACACTCCCCATTATTCATCAATTCAAACACATTCATTGGCATCTTAGCCCCAAAGGGAAGAAGGAACAGATCCTTACCGCATCACACCGCACAAGGGTCAACTGCGAAGTGCAATCAGTGACATCCACAGCAGGGCCCGACAGCAGATCTGGTTTACCCCTGCCACATCATAATAGACCCATCCCCTTACCCGCACCTGACCTGACTAGCTGATCAGACCAAATGTGGGAGAATATCGCCTCAGGGCTGCATCATCATTTATTCATTCACAATTTCTCTCCATTTATTTCTGTCACGCACAGCCACTCTTCCTTGCTCAACAGACATCCCTCTCGCATCCAGCGCTCTCTTCACACTGTCCATCTATCCTATTCGTGGTCTCCCTCTCAGCCTTACACCTCTCACATCAGATCTAGTTACCTTTTTCACCAGTCGCTCATTATCCATTCCCTCCATATGCCCAAGCCATTGCAACACCCTCTGCTCAACTCTACCAGCCATCTCCTGAACAACTCAGCTCTCCTTCGTATTTCATCATTTCGCACTTGATCCATATGCGTCACTCCACACATACTCCTCAGGCACCTCATCTCTATTACATTCAAACTTTTCCTCTCTGCTACACCCATATTCCATGTTTCAGCTCCATATAACGCAGTCGGTACCACAACACCCTCATACAGCCTTCTTTTTACATCCATTCTAAGTGAACGACATCTAAACACTTTCTTCATTCCTCCCAGCACCTTACCTACTTCATTCATTCTAAACTTCACTTCTGCATCTATTCTTCCATCCACAGCAACATGTGACCCTAAATATTTAAAACACTCTACCTCCTCAAGCAACTCACCATTCAAAACTATATTCATCCCCCTACCATCTACCATCCTCGTACACTTCATCAATTTACTCTTATTCTCATTTACTTTCAATTTCCTCCTTTCACACACCCTTCCAAACTCCTCTACTAACTGTCTCAATTTCTCCTCTGAATCAGCCACCAGAGCAGTATCATCTGGAAACAGCAGCTGCTTCAGATTCCATTCTCCACCATCAGCATTCACCAGACTCAAACCTCCACCTAAAACTCTTGCATTCACCTCCCTTACAACACCATCCATATAGATATTAAACAACCAAGGCGACATCACACATCCTTGTCGCAGCCCCACTCTCATGGGAAACCAATCACTCACAGCATTACCCACTCTTACACATGCTCTACTATTTACATAAAAACTTTTCACCCCTTTTAGTAACCTACCATCAAGTCCATACAATCTTAAAAGAGTCCACAAAGCCTCCCTATCAATTATATCGTACGCTTTCTCTAAATCCATGAATGCCTAAAACACATCCTTGCCTTTCGCTAAATACTTTTCAAACACTTGTCTCACAGCGAACACCTGATTGACACATCCCCTCCCTCTCCTAAAGCCACACTGCTCATCACCAATCACTCCCTCTGTACCCTCTCTAACTCTCATAATTAACACTCTACCATACACCTTACCTACAACACTCAACAGACTTATACCCCTAAAGCTAGTACATTCATACTTATCACCCTTGCCTTTATACAACGGGACCACACAAGCACTTGCCCAGTCAATTGGCACCATACCTTTCACAAAGCACACATTCAACAATCTTACTAACCAGTCAACAATAGTCACTCCACCACCCTTCAGGCATTCCACAGCACACCCATCCATACCTGCAGCTTTCCCTGCTTTCATCTCCTTTACTCCCTTCTCCATTTCCTCCTTCGTGATCAAAGAATCATGCAACTCTCCCAACACGTTTATTCCTTGCACCCTTCCATCCGCCACATTCTCAACCACCCTTTCCTCCTCTACATTTAACAATCTTTCAAAATACTCTGCCCATCTCTTCCTTACTGCATCGATCTCAATTAACATCCTTCCATCCTCTGCTTTTACTCTCTCTTCCTTCCCAGACTCTCCCTTTCGCACCCTTTTCACCTCCTTCCAGAACATTTTCTTATTCTGTCGAAAATTCTCAGTCAGTCGCCTACTCCACCTTTCATCTGCTGCCACTTTAGCACCACGCACAGCCCTTCTCGCCCTATTCCTCTTTTCCTTATACCTCTCATATGACACCTCATCCTTCCTCTGCAGCCACACTTCATATGCATGTCTCTTCTGAGCCACAGCCATACTTACTTCCTCACACCATCATTCACTTCCCTTTCTTACACCACCACCCACACGTCTCACACCACACACCTCTTCTGCATGCCCCACCACAGCACTCTGAAACAACTGCCATTCCTCCTCCACACTGCCATTTTCCTGATCTTTCACTGCGTTCCACTCATCTTTCAATTTCTCCTGATACTCTATCATTTTCTCTCTTTTATCCAACTCACTTACTTTCAAAACCTCCCTGCCACACTTAACCCTCCTAGCTCTCACCCATCTTTTACCTACTCTTAACTTTCCCTCCACCAGGTAGTGGTCAGACATACCTCCACCCTTCCCTCTCAGAACTCTCACATCCAACAATCTTCCATCCACAACCATTCCACCCTCCTGTCTCACCCATGTATACTTATAAATATCTTTCGTCTCGAACAGCGTATTTCCAATCACCATCTCTCGCTCAACACACATCCCTATCATTTGTTCCCCATTTTCATTTCTTCCAGGCACACCATGCATACCAACTACACCTTCAACTGCTACATTTCCCACTCTGGCATTCAGATCTCCCATCATTACTACATTCACATTCGCTTCAAAACTCTGCAGACACTCATCAACATCATTCCAGAAAGACTCCCTCTCTTCTTCATCCCTTTCACTAACAGGCCCATATGCACTAACAAACACCCACAACTCACGTCAAATTTCGCTTTCACCCACATCAATCTCGATGACGCCTCCTTCCATTCAATCACACACTGCTGTACTTCCGACCTCACTAACAAGACCACACCTTCTCTTGCCCTTCCTCTATCAACACCTGACAATCTTCCATTCACACTTCCAAACATAGACTCATCCTTCCCTTTCATCTTCGTTTCACTCAAAGCTAACACATCGAACTGTCTTCACACAAACATTCTCCCAATCTCCTCCCTTTTAGCCTCAATTGTACTACATCCACGCACATTCATAGACTCAATCTTCAGGGTACGGGGAGATATATATATATATATATATATATATATATATATATATATATATATATATATATATATATATATATATATATATATATATATATATATATATATATAGGTGTCCCGGGAGTAAAGTCAAAAACTTTGGGAAATGATAGAGGAGCGAATTCTAAGCAAAAAATGTTATATGAACATGTTTCCAAATCTCAACCGTTACGGAACTACAATTACTGATGACCTCATGGGCGAAAATGGTCTCCTTCATAATTCACCGATAAGGTCATCAGTAATTGTAGCTCACTAACGGTTGAGATTTGGACACATGATCGTATAACATTTTTTGCTTAGAATTCCCTCCTCTATCAATTCCCAAAGTTTTTGACTTAACTCCCGGGACACCCTGTATATATATATATATATATATATATATATATATATATATATATATATATATATATATATATATATATATATATATATATATATATATATATATATAAACTTATGTATTTTGAGTGAAGTAGAGAAAACTGTGAATGTCCAGTGCATTGATGATGGATGAGTTTATCTGGAACAAAGGTGAAGTTGCAATGATGAGGGATGCCGTGATTTTTTATGATAGCCTTTTCACAAGGAAGTCACGCAGCTGGCTGCTATGTGAAGACGTACACAGGACAAAGGTGAAATGCATGTAATGATGTGCGACATTTGTGTTCAATTGTTGTTTCACTGGTGAAAGTGACAGCGTCCTGTTTCTTGGAGACCATGATGACTTCTGTTTTGTGTTGGTGGTGACTAATGAGTCATGTTTTTTAGAAGGAAAAGAGTATATTTGATAGAATGTTTAAAAATCATCTGTTACGAATGGTACATGAACTATTATTGATGTTGTTGTGAGTGTTGCTTCCAAATATGGATAATATAACATCAGATTTCTTTCTTCAGAGGTTTCAAGCCATACCTATGTATGCCTTAACTAATTATTTGACAGAGATTGCAAATGGGTAGTAAATTAATGGTGATCCCTCCATCACCAATATTAGCAATTCTTTTCATGAAAGACTGACAATAAGAGCTAGTACTGTCTAACTGCAGTATTATTATGTCAATATATTCCATGATCACTGAGAGGTGTTGGAATAGTGTATTGTTTCCTTCTAGTGCATTAACTTTCTCCACATTTCCTAGAGTTGACTTTTCTGCCTTTCTTAAGTTCTTTACAATCGTCAGCATTAAGGTGTTCTGGGTAACAGCCAACTCTTATTGATATGATAGAATTTGTGCAGTTTTGTTAAATTTGGTGTTTTTTTCCTCTAGATTATTTTCTGTAGTCAATCCAAAAATATTGGCTATAATTGCTCCACCTAGATCGAACAAACCACGTCTGTTACATGTACGGTATTTGTGATGTCGTTTCCTGCCCTAAATGTGTTACTCCCACCTGATGGGATGTCCTGGATCATGGTGAGCATTATGTGCTTAGCCTGTTCTAGCTTCCATTCAGTTAACTTAATTAATTCAGCCACTTCCTGTGTGGGGCGATCACGTGAGGAAGGGCGTGTTAATACCGCTTCCAGAGTTCTAAGTGGTTCTGATATATTCTGTAACATTATTGGTAGGTCCACCATTACGTTCAAACTAAACTCGGTACTCATTATGTCCTGTACAATTGCCGTTATGGCTGTTGGGACGATCAGGCACCCTTATCTGATTACATGTTGAGGGTGTCAGTGAGGTGATCCTCTTGATATCAACAGAAACATGATCCATGAAATAATTCGCCTCATTATGGTTATCTCAACCTGTTTAATCTTATTACCTATAAAAGGAGTCTAAATCGATTCCTAAGTCATGTAAATGCCTTGCTATGGTGAGAGCTGTATTGGTTGCACCTATATTTGTCTGTCTGGTATGTGACCGCAATTTATTCCGATGGGTTAATTGCTTCTGGCTTATTTTCACCGTGTGTACTAGTCTTTTCGGTCGTGTTTTATAATTGCATGCTAAATTTTTTGAGACCTTTTTTAAGTGATCAGTATGAATCTGTTTTTCCTCGTCACTCGCTGGTGACTTATTCATTACCTAATTGTCTGTTCTCTTAATGACTCTGTATGGGCCCTCAAATTTCGGTGAAAATTTATTGTCTCTAGTGTGAATGACTCCATAGACCAGTGTTTCTCAACTGGTGGTTCACAGGACGTTCACTATATTTGGTATTAAACTGGAGATTGCTGCATATATTTTAAAATTTATTGAAAATGCAGTACGAAAAATTTTATCAAAATAAATAATTGTCCATTCATTTTACTGTATTATTCCTATTTAAGAAATATTTTTCAAACCAAAATGTTTGTTGTCCATGCTTTATCATTAATGAAATGGTCCACGATATTTTTTTTGGGCTGGTGGTCCTTGTCCTGAAACGAGTTGAGAACCACTGCCGTAGACAATATCACCTATCCAGATTTTATATTCTTTCTTGTTATTATTAAATGATTCTGTCATTTCCTCCTTGGACATCGTTTTACCTTTGTTTGCATTTCTTGGAATTCACGTAAGTAAAGTTTAGGATAATCATCATAATTATATACGGGAAATTGTTCGTCTTCCAACGTCTCGTAAAGGAGACGTTTGTCTGACCCGTACATGATGAAATGAGGTGTCTCCTAGAGATTTGTTAATTGCACAATTAACTGTTGCTTCAACTCTGGGGATCCAGTATCCCAGTTTGCATAATTTTCATTGAGAATGTGACGTACGGTAGTACATCTATTATGATTTTATTCTGACACTCCACCAATCCATT
This sequence comes from Coenobita brevimanus, assembly GCF_032717465.1. Taxonomy (NCBI): domain Eukaryota; kingdom Metazoa; phylum Arthropoda; class Malacostraca; order Decapoda; family Coenobitidae; genus Coenobita; species Coenobita brevimanus. Next base: position 40,401,873 of record NC_137021.1, on the reverse strand, counting down.
GGAAGCTGGGTGGTAGGCCAAGTCATTAACCTTTTTTATATTGCATTGTTTACAAATTTCTTGCAAAATTAGAGTTAAATTCACCACCATTGTCCCTTGCTAGCACCTTTTGTGTGGTGAACCCGCATATAACATGATCAATGATTTCCCACGCGACCGTTCTGCTGTTTTGTCCTTAATTGGAACCAAGATCGCATATTGTGAGAAATGATCAGTAGCAACAAAAAGATATTGATTGTGATTGGTAGTTATGGGTAACTTAAGTAAATCAACCACGACAATGTCCCATGGTTGGTTAGGTACAGGATATTTCTCTATAGGTGCAGGTGATAATGTGTAACCTTTGTGTCTTGCACATGACTCACATTTGTCTATGTGATTATATATGTCTTTGCGCAACGTTGGCCAATAATATGACATCCGGGCCTGCCTGACTGTCCTGTCCTTGCCAGGATGCCCTGCCTGTGGACTATCGTGTATTATCCTTAAAATGTGAGGTATCATTGTACTAGGAATAACTAACTGCCTTCCATAATATTTCTTCTATGATTTGATTTTCCTGGATTTACCCTATATAAGGCATTGTTTACCATTGTGAATTGTTTAAGTGGTACATGTAACTTGGGTAATGGTACATCATCGCCTGACTCGAGATGATATGTTACTTTAGATCATTCTGGGTCCTGTCTCTGCGCCTGTGAGATATCTTGATTAATAGGGATCGTTTCACCATTCTGGAGAGTGATTCCCATGAACTTATTGTAGCGACACTGGCTGATGGATTTTGCGGCAAGGCATCTGGTGCCAAATTTACTTTACCTTTTATGTAGTGAATATTTACACTATAATTCTGGATTCAACATTTCCATCGTGGTCTCCTCCCACAGAGGAGTTTTTCTTGGAACATGCCCAAGAGAGGCTTGTGGTCTGTGTATAGATGAATTCTGCATCCATACACAATGTCACGAAATTTCTGTAGAGCAAATATCACTGCTGGGGCTTCTAAGTCTGTTGTACAATAATTTTTCTCTGCTCCTTTTATTTGTCTACTGGCAAAAGCAATGGACTGGTTTGTTCTTCGTTTATCCTCTTGCATCAGTACAGCACCTAAACCTTTGAGGGGGGCATCTGTGGAAATTATGAATGGTTTTGTGAAATTAGGGTAGGCAAAGCAAGGTGCACATGTAAGTTTATCTTTAATTCATGAAATGCTACTTTTGTTCCTCTCCCCACTGAAATACTGCTTGTTTTTTCAGTAGGTGGACTAATGGTTCTGCTATTTGAGAGAAGTGTTGTATGAACGATCTGTAGTATCCTGCCAGACCTAAATTTTGCCTCACTTCATCCATATCTGTGGGTTCAGGGAAATCCCTTACTGCTTGTATTTTGTCCTCAGACGTGCGGATACCATCTGCATCGAGTCTGTGGCCTAAGAATTTAATTCCCTTAAAGCAAAATTTGCATTAAGACAGTTTATTTTTTATACAAGCATTGGCTAACTTGTGTAGGAGCTCGTCTAGTTTCTGTAGATATTCATCAATTGTGTGTGTTGCGATTATGATGTCGTCCAAGTACACAAAAATACCATCACCTAATATTCCTGATAGTACACTATTCATTAATCACTGGAATGTGCCAGGAGCTCTCCCTAATCCCATCCGCATTCTTATATATTGATAATGTCCACTGTCTGTTGAGAAAGCAGTGTATCTGCGGGATTCTTCATCTCGCCCTATCTGATAATAGCCACTAAATACATCACTTGTAGAAAAGACCATATTTTCTGGTCCAATGTTGTGCAGGACATCATTTAACAATGGCATGGGAAAACAGTCTGGAATGGTTTCCTGATTAAGTCTGCAATAATCCACAACTGCCAGCATTTTCCCGATTTGTGTAGGTACAAAGAATATATAATAATTATGGACTCATAACAAGAAGAGTTGTGCGTTCCGTGGGGATGCTGAAGGTTCAGTGATTTCCAAACTTAATATTTCATCCACATACTGCTTTGCTAGTGCACGTTATGAGTGTGCAACTCTGTACACTGGCAAATAGATTGGTAGTGTATCCCGTTTTGTGTACGTACAAAGAAGCGTGGTGCATTCCGTGAGGATATTGAAGGTTTAGTGATCTCCAAACTTAACATTTCATCCACATACTGCTTTGCTAGTCCACGTTGTGAGTGTGCAACTCTGTACGCTGGCATATAGATTGGTTGTGTATCTTATTTTATGTTAATATGGTGTTGGATTAGATTTGTACACCCTAAGTTTTCACCAGGTAATGTTACAGTCTGTCGATGCTTCTGTTGTAAATCTAATAAATCATTTTCCACATCAGAATTATCTGAGCAAACCAAATGCTCCTTTACGAACTCTTTGTCTGACGGGTTTACTCTGCTCGACGTTCCCACTGCTGTCACTTCGCGTATAGGAGCTGGGAAAATCTCAGACCTACAGATCTTCACATCTCCATTCATGGTGTTAGCTAAAATGACGTTAGTCTCACCCTTGTCATTTATCTAACACAGGGCACTTTCTATCAAAAGGCTATTTATTCTAATTGTCTCTTCTAATACAATGACATTACAATTTCTTAATTTACTCTTAATCACTACTTGCATGAATGATTTTGGTGTTAAACTTATAAATAATGCTTGCTGGGTGAGTGAGCGAGTCATCATTGGATTGTAGGTGAGTGGGTGAGAGGCTGAAGTCAGCTTGTGAAGGCTGGTCTAAATGCCCGTTTACTTTTAGAGGTTGTGTGTCAGACTCAACCTTCTTTGTGTTGTGTGTAATTGCTCTTGTGACACTAGTATTTCCATATTTGTTGGGTGTATTATCAGGAGATGAAGTTTCCTCTATGAATTAGCTGTTGTAGTTAATTACATTGAAGTGGGGCATCAACATTACATTTTGTGCCCTCATTGCATTTAGTCCCAGGAGCATTTTTCCTCTAAATGATAATTTTTCTAGTACGTAAAAGGTGGTAGTGAATGATTTTGTGGTCTCTGTGCATTTCATATTTAACTCATTCATACCAATAACTGGTATTTCTTTACCATCTATCTATTTATCTATTTCCAGACGCCTTAATCCCATACGGGGTGGCCACAAACAAATCGCCTCCATGTCGCCCTGTCCCCCTCCATTTCATTGCCCTACTCCCAGCTCACACCCCACTCTCTCATATACCTCTCCACTCCATCCCTCCATCTCATCCATGGCCTCCCCCTCCCTCTCTCCCCCTTCACCTTGCTCACATACAGCCTCCTCATTAGTTTCACTCTTCATCCTCTCCACATGGCCAAACCACCTCTTCCTATCACATCCACACCACAACGCTCCTTCACATCCTGATTTGTCAATCTGTCTCTCAATGTGACTCCACAGGCTCCTCTCAAATAACTCATTTCCACTGCTCTCACTCTTGACTTCCGTCCCTCCAGCAACGTTCAAGCTTCACGTCCATACGTCAGACTGGTTATCACAATGCTGTCATGTAATCACTTTTTCACTTCCATGCTCACTTCCCTGTTTCTTATCACTGTCTTCAAGGAACCAGCAACCTTTCTTCCTTGTTGTACCTTTTCAAGCACTTCACCCTCCAAACTTCCATCCTTACTCATCACACTGCCCAAGTACTTAAACGTACTCACATTTTCCATTTCCTCATCGTCCAACCTGACTGTACATTCACTGACATAACCTTTCTCAAAGACCAAAACTTTACTCCTCCCTACATTGACCTATAAATTCCGTTTCCTACACACTCTCCCAAACTCATCCACCAAGCCATGCAGCTTCCCTTCGTCTTCACTTGACAACACAGTATCATCTGCAAACAATAGTACAGGGAGTTTCCAAACACTGCCCTCTCTCATTAGGGCCGCTCCAACATCCACTGCCCTACCATAACCCCATCCATATACAGATTGAATAACCATGAAGACATGACACATCCCTGTTTCAACACAACCTTCAAATAGAAAAACTCACTCAGTTCACCATCTACACCCACTGCAGCCTTAGCACAATCATACATACTCTTCACAGCATTCAACAACTTCCCATCTACTCCATATATTCTTAATACTTTCCACAATCCTTGTCTATCCACCCTGTCATATGCTTTCTCCATATCCATGAAAGCTGCATACAACTTTTTTCCCTTCTCTAGAAACTTTTCAACTAAAGATCTAAGAATGAATATCTGATCTACACAACCTCTTCCCTTCCTAAAGCCTCCCTGTTCTCCAAATAGTTCCTCTGCTATTTCCCTAACTCTGTCAATAAGTATCTTACCGTATACTATTCCTGTTACACTAAGAAGACAAATGCCCCTATGGGTACCACACACTTCTTTTTCCCCTTTCCCATTGTAAAAGGGAATAATTATACCTGACTTCCAATCATCCGGGACTTTACCTTCCTCTCAGGCCAATCTGCACATCTTTCACATCCATTCTACTACTATCTTTCCCCCATGCTTAAGCATTTCACCACACACCCCCATCAATTCCTGGGGCTTTCCCCGATTTAACTTTCTTCATTGCTTCCACAACTTCTATCCTACTGATTTCTTCCTGTCTTCTCACCTCTCTTCTTCTCCCAGCCATTCCCCAGCCACTTATACACACATTACTTTCATTCTCTATGTTTAACAATTCATTAAAGTGTTCTCTCCATCTGTTCACTTTTTCTGCCTGTCCACTAGTAATCTACCATTTTTTTCTTTCACTCCCCTACTAACTTCATTGCCACCCTGTCTGACTCTCTTTACCTCCTTCCAGAACATTTTCTTACAGTCCCTCCATTTTACACTTAAATTCCTTCCAAATTCCTCATCCACTCACTTCTTACTCTCTCTTACTAATCTTTTCACCTGTCTCTTCTTTTCTACATATAACTCTCTCTTCTGTCTGTCAACTTCTTCTTTGCCTCTAATTCTTATCCATTCATTACATGGCTTTTCTTTTGTGCCACAGCCTGTCTCACCTATTCATTCCACCATGCTGCTCCTTGCACCCCCTTTCGTCTTCTCTTCACCCCACACACCACCTCATGCTGCACATATTTCTTCTGTGAATATCTTGCACACACCTTCCACGTCCCACATCTGCTCCAATTCGTCATTACCCAATCGTTCCTCCACTTCTCTCTTATATTCTACCTTTTTCTCATCCCCTTGTAACCTTTCCACTCTCCTTGCATATACTCTTTTTTCCCGTCCTTCCCTTCTTCTGTTTCTCCATTTTACTTGGACCTTGATTCTGACCACTCCCTCAACCTCTATATGCTCTTGCATCCGTTACACATCTTCGCATCCTTTCATCCACACACACATAATCAATCAATGCCTTCCCTTCATTCAGTTCACCATCCACCCCTCTCATCACTAACCATGTATACCTGTGGATCATTTTGTGCCTGAAGAGGGTATTGGCTATCACCAACCCCCTCCTGGCACAAATGTCTACTAAAGCACTGCCATTCTCATCTATCTCAGCAGGCACACCCCACTCACCAACTACTCCATCCACCTTCACATTCCCTACTTTACCATTCATATCACCAATTAAAAACACTCTCATTCTTTTCAAACTTTTCCATGCACACTTCAACATCTGTCCAGAACTTTCTCTCACTCTACTTGCACGATCTTTCATTGGCGCATGCACGCACACAATCGCCCACATTTGTAGACCAACTTTCAGTCTTACCCACACAGTCCTTAACCAACTGATCCATACTCTCTTATATTCTCCTTCCATCTGTTACTCACAACAATACACACTCATTCTTTTGCCCTCTCATTCTCACCTACTCCTGCACATATACCCCATCTATACTCCCATTCTCTCACTCTGTCTCCTATCCATTTAGTTTCAGTTAATCCACATATATCCACTTTCGCACCCTCAAGCACCTGGACAATCTCTCTCTCTCTCTCTGTTACCTTATCATTTGCACCTCTTACATTCCAGGTCGCCATCCGTATCATGTCCTCTGTATGGTCCTTTGTCGTCATCTTTTGGTCAGTCCTGGTCCGAGGCCCCTTGTTCGTATTTTTAGTTAGTTGTTTTCCGGGGAGGGGCACTAACCCTCCGCCAACCCACTTGTGTCACGTAGGGAACACGTGTTGGTTGGTTATAAGGTTACCACCGAGCGTTGTAAATGATTTCATGGTTTACAGGAAATCATTTGGCTTGCCACTCGATGTAGAGCTACCCTAAACATAGGGTACCACTACACTAAGTGGGCGGATGATGGGGCGCCCATCATCTACCCATATAAGAATGATGAGGTAAGAAGAATAAAGTAGGTGACAACATAGATGGAAGAATGAAAAAGGAAAAACAGAAAAGGTGGGTGGGAGAACAGGGGAGAAGAGGAGAAAACGATGTAGGATGTAGATAAAAAGAAAATGTTAGAAAGAGGTAAGATGCTGCATATAATTAAGAAATTAAAAAAAAAAAGTTATTTATCAAGAGAAACAAACACGCAAAATGTGAGAACATGAGAGAGCAGGTGGTTGGAAAATGGTGACTGGGAAGACGAATAAACTGGATAAATTAAGCCATAGAATATACTGGGTAGATGCAACCATAGAATAAACTGTGTAAATGTAACCATCGAAAACAAAGGAATAAAAAATAAATTGGATGATGAATATGGGGAGGGGTAATTTTAATGGATATTAAATTGACCGGGAGAACAAACTGGGTAACACACACACACACACACACACACACACACACACACACACACACACACACACACACACACACACACTCACACACACGAGAAACGTGAGGGACTGAATGAGGAAAAAGAGATTTTTAAAACGTGCATTAAAAAATGGGATCAAGAGGGAGGAAAAAGTAGTGAAAATCTTTATGGTCGTTAGTGTGGAAAAAAAATGTAATAATGAAGAAAAACACTGCGTATGAAAGGGAGCGATGTAAGAAATAATAGACTGTCATGAGGAAAATAGACAGGGAAAAATGCATGAGGGAATGAGAGAAGAACTGGCTCGAAAATGCTGATGGGGGAAGGGCGAAGAAGAGTTATAAACGTTGAAAGACGAAAACACAGGGCAAGAAAACAAAGGAAAACGTAAATCATTAGAGAAATGAACAGGGCGTAAAGAAACTGTGTGAAAGAAGACATCGTCTGAAAATGTGGTGGTGGCAGGGTGAATACTTTGGAACAACAGAGGAAAGCGCAAGTGCGCGCACACGCGCACACACACACACACACACACACACACACACACACACACACACACACACACACACACACTAAAAGAAAATGGAAAAGCTGATGAGAGTTGTTGATAAGGAAGGATGGGGGCTATTGTGAAATAAGTAATGAAAAATTGTTTTCAAATGTTGACGCTGAGGGAATGAATGCTAAGGTGAAAGTGAAAATAAAAAATTTAATGAATGAACATGACAATAGGTATATGAAAAGGAGAAAAGGAGGTGAGTGCGAAATGGAAGTAATAAAGAATATGATTAAAATGTTGATGAAAGAGTGATGATAAAAAGGTAGAAAGGAGTACGGAGGAGGGATAAAATGGGTAATGACAGATGCAAGGCTGAATGAGGAAAAGGGAAGGAAGATGGGGGGGATACAGACAGTGATAAATGAGAAGGCAAAGGAAGACGGGAGAAAATGCATGGAAACGACTGATGAGGAGAGGGTAAATATTTGCGTTAGTAAAGGTTCAGGAATATATAAAATAGGGAAAAGAAAAAATAGCTTTTGAGAGACGACATAGATGTCAGACAGTTATATAAGGGCAAGGGAAAGAAAGGAAGAATGATATGCATGTAGATAGACACACACACACACACACACACACACACACACACACACACACACACACACACATACAGAGAGAGAGAGAGAGAGAGAGAGAGAGAGAGAAGAAATGGGAAAAGACTGACACGGAGAGAAATTAATGAGGCTGAAGATGCAATGAACGAGACAGTGTGGTGAAGTTGTGATGGTGGAGGATGACTGAAGTGAATGGACCTTTCATATGTGAAAACGTTTTGTTATTATGTCACGATAACAGCCAACACCATTTTCACCGCTTCGATATACAGAGGCTCGAGGTGAGGCTATCTTAATGTAGTAAATGTAATGATAAACGACCAGGCTACTTCCCATGAAGGATTACTTTTTTCCACTCTCAAGAAGATGAACAGGGGAAGGAAAAACAAATTATATACAAAAAAAATCCAATCGCTAAAGTAAAGATGTTCGCCATTCATAAATTTATGTCTAACAACTGGACTACAACTGATGTGGGTTGAGGTCTGAGGGGTAACTACTCTGGCAAAGGCCACTGAAACTTCTTATGGGTCAAGCTAATGCAAGGCTGTTACTCCAATTGGGTTGCTGTAATTACTTGATTTACTGAAGCATTTTACTTTATCATAAGGTTGTAATTTCACGAATCAAAGATAACAGAAGTATCGGTATTTTCACCATATAGTGGCTCTCATCGCTGTTCACCCAGATGACTGAAACCAAAAATATAAGAAAATATGAAACGTTTATGACGATGTGAATGAAGTGCTCTGAATTTGCTTCGCTCGATTTGAAATTAAAATATGAGGAATATTTAAGGGTAATTCCTGTCAACTGCATGTGGGTTATTCAGTCGGACGGTCAGTTATCTCTTAAGTACCAATCTCCCAAAAATACAGCTCGGAATGAATGCAAATACATTCATATCCCATGTTGTATGGCCGAGTGGAGAGAAAAAAAAAAACTAAACCAAACTTTGTCCATGAGTCTGACCGGCTCAGTAATCGAACTCTGGTTCTTTCAGTTGCCAGCAAGACGTGTTAATCATGTAGCACCGGCCTCCCCTTTAGAATAAGTTGAGACTATTTCACTGCAGCATTAATGTACAGAATCACAAAATACTGTTGTAGATCCTCATATTTATTTATTACTAGCTATTATAGTGCTTAGGCAATGAGACACAAACAATCTCATTATCTCTCTAGCATAACGTACATTATCATTTACTTCAGACCATGCTGATAACTTGAACAAGATTAATGTACTGCAGTTTAGTTCTCAACAAACCTGTAGCCAGCCCCAATATACTTTTGGCAGTTCTTAACGACCATTATATATAGTCGCGGTCAGGAATATTGCTTCACATTTTTGTCAAAGAATTATGAAACGCTACACAAGTTTGTTGGGTTTCGAAGATATCACTATGTTTTGAAAGTCATTCTTCACTAATTATCGTAAGGCGGTGTACCGACATTACAGTCCGCACCCAGGGAGCAGTTGCTGCCCACCTATAATCCTCTGCTTTGGCGTGAGAAAAATCATAGCCAGGGTTTTATAACAAATGATGACTTCATCCAGAGTTAGGCCGCATCAAAGATTTGCTGAACTGGACGAGGAACAGTTTGAGAAAACAATTACTGGCACACACACTAATAAGCTTCTTTTTTAGGAGCCGAAGACTTTGTTTAATGACCGACAGTGTTGCTTCTGTATATGCAGAAGTTTGCTACAATTAGATCAATTAATGAATATGAAACATTGCATCTAAGAGGCATTTGCTAATAAAGAATTCATGACAGGGGTGTTCCTGGACATCCATAAAGCCTATGATATGACCTGGTGACACGGTATACTAATGAAGCTCTATGCTTATGGTTTAAGAGGTATTTTGTCTGTTTTTATTTCCGGTATTATGAGGGACAGAAATTTCGCGGTCAGTTTTACCCATAACATAATGTTGGATATATTTATTAAAGAAAATGGGGTGCCTCAGGAAAGTGTGCTTACTGTAGTCCTGCCTTGTTCAGTAGTGCAATTAGTGATACTCGATCATCTGCTTCCATCCCAAGGAATCTTAAATACGCACTGTATGCTGACGGTTTTGCAATATGGTACTCTTCACGTAATGTACAATTTTTGCTGGGTGGATTTAATCAGTCCTTGATTCCGTCCACCAGTGGGCCTTGCGGTGGATATCTTTTTTCCACCCCTATTGTGTACCACTTAGTTTTTACCACTCGAAACATTCCTGACTAGAGTTTGAATTTAGATGATCAGCCAGCACCATTTCAAAATTATGTAAATTATTTGGACCTCAAATTTGATCACTGATTAACTTTTAGTATCATATAAAAAAATACTTTCTCGTTGTGATAAACCCTTAAATATCCATAAGTACCTAGCACGTACTACTTGGGGGTCCGACAGAAAATATTTATTTATGGTGTATAAGTCCCTCATTAGATCTGAACTGGACTAAGGTTCACAGGTGTATGGATCAGCAACTGAGGATGTTGGATGTGTTATAGAATAAATGTTTGCAAATGTGTTTCGCAGCCTTGAGGTGTACATGTGTAGCTTGAATGGAAATGGAGGCAAATGTACCTCCCCTCCGTATTAGCCAAGACCACCTACTTTTTTCATTTGGCCTATGACTTGCATGGAAAGTTGATATCAGCAATGTGGTTTGTACCCCCTTGCGTGAACACCATCACCTTATGTGGGGGGAATTCGTCAGCCACTAGCTGTTCACCTCCATTTACCGGCTAAGCAGTTAGTATGAACCTCGATGACAGTGACAAGTTGGTGTTTAAAAAGAGTGCCTTGGAAGGCATCCAACTTTGCTGTAGAAGTTTTATGGCTCGCAGCACTGAAGACCAAGGCAGCGGAGGTGACGATCCACAACTTGTTTTGCAACATCATCGGGCGTCATTTGGAGTCCCAGAATTGTATACCGATGTCAGTAAGTCGGGTGAATGTGAGGGTGCGACTGTGTAGTCAATTTAATGTGCCCTCAAGTTTCGGTTGCCAACTTATACATCTGTGATTACGAGTACTTCTGAGCTTCCTGCCATTGCAAATGCCATAAATTATGCTCTAAATTCCCGCCGTGTCTCATCTGTCATATTTTCACATTCTAAGTCGGCCCTTCAGGCACATGCTTCTTGCTCAATTTATTCTAATGATACCCAGGGCTGCATCATTAACAAACTGCATTCGTGCAACAAGTCCTTCACGTTGATCCGGGTGCCTGGCCATTGTTGTATCTATGGCAATGAGTAGGCTGACTTACTTGCGAAGATGGCTGTGGAAATCGAGGAGACTTGGGAGCTTCCTCGTGATCTATGGTCGAGTCTCTCCCTCGGGAAGGAATCAATAATTCATCTGCGCGAAGATTAGTGGGCCAGACTGAATATTCCAACAAGTAAGCCGCTCCTTGGTTACTGGGATACTGCAAATCATCCCAGTCGCCGTGAAAAAGAATACTAGCACGATTGCCGTTAAACTGCACAAGATATTGCCATATATTGAAAGAAAATTTCCACTACACTTGATATCTGTGGTGCGGTGTTACCTATCAGGCATGTCACCTTGCGCTGTCAGCGATTTATTCGTGAACTCGAGTCACTTATAAATTACTGTGGCACAGCTGATGTCCCCTTCATTCTTTCCACCATCTTGGATGATGGGGAGCTTGTCATAACTGATAAACTGGTGGCTTGCTTGAGGGAGACCGAAACGATCAGAGTGTTCCGAGTTTTGTTTTACTGTCTTTGGTTATGGTTTTTATCTACTGGGAATATATACTGTATACTTTAATTAGGGTTGACATTTGACGTATTTGATATAGTTCCTGCTTCTGACGGTTCTATTATCAGTACTGATGTCCCCTATGTTAAACAACATACTGTACATCACTCATGGAGGTCAGTTGATGAATGAAAGTGTGCAATTCAGAGAGCTATTGCGCACTTCCAGTTGACTGTTTTGTTGGTCGAGGTAACTTCCCCATTACAGTTGGCATGTAAATATTTTGTCAGGTTTAGCCATCGGTATCTTTAGGCCTTAGCATAGATTAGTGATTTGTGTGTAAGGTTTATCAGTGTTGGGTTCTTAGGTTAGTTTTTTAAATGAATTAATGATTTCAATTAAAATAATCTAAAAATATATTAAAATTACAATAAAACAAATAATAAAATAATGTTTGCTTCATGACCAGGGCCTTTAGTAGAAGGTCGATAGGGAAAAAGAAACAAGGCGAGCAGAATCAATGATTCAAGAGCGTACTGTAAGTGATGGAAGTGAAAAAAAAACAAAAATCCTATCGTTACAAATAATCTTGATAACTATACATATCAAGTTTTTCATGATCCAAATATCGCTTACATCCTGCTACAGCTAACGGCAGACAACTGTATTCAGCTTATAAAAGTGAGTCACAGAAGCATAAGAGTAAATACAGCTATTTTTAACCCTCTCACAATCGCGACATCTCTAGTGATCCGTAACAACTGTCATACGATTTTATTCAGCTGAGTGGTAAACCAAATCTGATTTGCAGTTAAAAGTTCATGTTGCCGTGTCCATGAATGCATGCGTCTGTTTGTGTGTGTTTACATGTGCATATTGGCATGCAAGTGCACACGTGTGTCCGTGTATGCGTACAAGCGTGTGCATGTGTGAATGCTTGTTGAAGCGTGGCATATATCTGTCAACCATCATGACCGCATTGACAAACTCGTTGTTGCTCACACCGCGCTGGGTTGGGGTCTGGGAATCGGAAAGGAAATGTACGATCGGTGGTTACGGTATCCCATCCAATAGGCCTGTAGTGGCCAGGTGACCACAAAGCTCCCTCATGGGATGTGTTTCATCGACCCGATGGCATACTGCCAGAGTGTGTGTGTGTGTGTGTGTGTGTGTGTGTGTGTGTGTGTGTGTGTGTGTGAGAGAGAGAGAGAGAGAGAGAGAGGAGGGGGATCAACTAGATGGTTCGCAAAATGAAGGTGTGAAATGCAACATGATAGGAGGTAAAAAACAAGGTCACTGGTAATAAGACGAGAGTACCTTTGCCTCAGCCATCAGCTCTAGTATCCCTGTCCAGTTCCCCTAGTCCACTGTGTGGTCGTATTTCTGATGAGAGAAGGTGACCTGCAATTGGACGGAACACAAGCCTTCCCATGCTCCCGGTAAGCAAAAAAAAAAAAAAAAATGTATCGTGAATAATAACTGGCGCACTCTGACTTGACATCCACAAAGTGGAAGGAGAGGGTGGGGATAGGAGGCAGGAGAAGGCATATTTCTTGTCCCTCAATTTGAGCTACTAGCATGTGATTCCACCATCAGTCCAGCACTAAAGTTCCTGCCTGACAAACATTTAATCCACTGGTTACACTAAGAGCAAAACTGTAACTGCCAACCTTAGGGTACAACTCAAACAAAAGCATATCACATTTTGTTTACAGAAGAGCAGAATATAGAGATATAGTCTGTTTATATTTTTATAGATATTCAAATAGGTAATTCAGCTGAGTAATGGATTCCCAGTGTCAGGCATCAAAAACCATGTGGCACTTACTCACATCAAAGATAACTGACTAGTAATGAAACAGAAACAAAACGGAGAAAAAGATAATGACTGGCAGAGTTGATATAACCCTTTATCTCTCTCTCTCTCTGTCTATATATATATATATATATATATATATATATATATATATATATATATAAAGAGAGAGAGAGAGAGAGGAGTAGACTAGAACAGTCGAACAGGGCAGTACTCCCTAGGTGGATGACAAGATGGTGACAGGGAGAGCTGGAGCTTCCGTGTCACAAGCCCTCAGGATTTGATCCTGACCATCTCCCTTTGCTGAACATTTTCAGTGTTTTCATTTACACAGAGAGTAGGCCAGCATACTCTCTTAATACCTCTACCTTCAACTGTTTATACCACACTACATGCACATAAGATATCACACCTTCTAATTCCACTCCCTTTAGCGATGGCCGCTGCATTATTACAAGCAAACGAGGTGGTATCTTGAATTGCCACCACTGGCAGGGTAGGGCTGGCGGCACAAGGTCCTCCCGGTTGCCATCAAGTGACTGTGCCAGGAGCAATTGTTGCTAGTCAGGGGAGAAGTGCAGGTGCGGCCTTATTCTTCACCAATATCCTTAGTTTCAGCACCAATCTAAATTCGGTTCAGTTTTTCCTACAGACCAAATCCTCTCTGGCTGTTCCTCAAAGAACCACAAATCTCTATCTCTCCCTCTACCGAAATATCCCCATTTTCTTTTCCTGGTTACCATCTCCTCACAAACTTCCGAAAGAAGGGCGGCACCTGTTGTTATATCAAATCTGACTATGCGGTTGACACTGTTTTAAACTTCAACTAATTTTGAACACTCACTGTATAAGCTAAATTATCTAAATATTACCAAACATATCTGTGTAGTCTATCACTCCCCCAGTGCTTCCTCAGAACCCAATGTATTTGACTCTATATCCACACAGTTGAGTAACCTTAACCTTGCCCTTAGCACTGAAATTACCATTTTGGGTGATTTTAATGTACGTAATATTGAATGGTTATTGCATTCTGCCAGGATTGACGATGCTGGTCTAGAACGTGAGCTGTTTGCAGAGTTATTTAACTTCATGCGGTAAAGCACCCAACCTGAATACCAGATATTCCTGACCATAATGTCCGTCTCTTGGACCCATTCCTGACAAATAATCCAGATCAATACAGGATAGAAGTAGTCACCACTTGGATCCTCTGACCACAATCTCAAAGCCTCATTAGTTAGCCCCCCCAAACCTCCCCATTCTAAACCTGCCAGGATGACCCGATGACACTTTGATAGGGCAAACTGGGATGGATTCAGGAATTATCTTGCTGACATTCCATGACAATCTTTCTTCTCTAGTGATGTCAATTCCACCCAGTCCCATATTAACCTGCTGTGTGCCAGCAGACTTTGGACCCTCATGGCACCATGTTGCCGACCAATTATCGACCGTTTTTTTCTTTGCTAGATATGTTAGAAATGATGAGAAAACATGGAGAACAACCATAAAAGTACTCACAGAAGAAATTTAGGTCGATTTTAAGGTCGATTCTCCCTGAGCAGGCAGCTGAAGACTTCAGAGTAACGCCCATAGACTTTATCGGCCGCCTCCGACACCCATTGAATTGAGGTCTCACAATAACTTTGTAGAAACTTGTAGTGAAGTTTTGTAGATCAGTTACACATATATTAGACTCGTGGATGAGCGGTTGTTATAAGTGAGTAGTTTTGTAAGTAGATAATCTTGGTTCCCATTTGTCATGCAATGACAGGAGAGGTAAAGATGAGTATGGGACTATTTTTATTTGCCTTGGAATATTAACAAAGTTTCTCACACACGAGTGAAGTATAAGTAGAGTCCCGCGAGCTACCTCCTTGTCTCGCCCTCTCTCTCTCTCTCTTCCACCCTCTCGCCCATGTTGCTAGGCTTGTTCTCCCTACTACCTGTCGGTTCTATGGCCTGTCTCCTTCTGAGCTCTGCTTCCTAAATTCCTATTTTAGCAGTTGTGTCACGTGGAATATTCTGATGTGAAGTTTCTAGAAGCCTGTGTGTGAGTATGTGTGTGTATGGTCACGAGGCGCTGTCTTTTGCCTACTAAGCATTCCTTGATTTAGAGTGTGTAAGCATGTTTAGCATTGCTCGATTCTCGCAGACACAATACCTATCTCATCCCCTGACTTGCTGCTTCTATCCGTCTGTGTATCTATCTATCTATTATGATTTGTAATTATAATATAGAGTCCTAACATTGCTCAGTCACGCTTCTCCGACAGCAATCATCATTGACATATTCTAATCTTTTAGTACATAATATCAATTATAATATTGTATAAATATAATATTCATGTTAATATTATAATGGTTCAGTAATATTATATGTTAAACAAGTTGTATACATAATTGAACAAATACAATATGATTATTGTATGACTTGTTACATAATATTGTAGTAACATTGTAGTAATAATTGTAATATTGTATGAATTGTTACATAATACTGGAGTAATGCATAATTGTGTTGGCCTTATAATTGTAGTTACATTTTGTTAATGCAACTGTTACATAATTGTGTTGGCCTTATAATTTTAGTTACATTTTGTTAATACAACTTTTACAAGTTTGTGTTGGCCTTATAACTGTAGTTACATTTTGTTAATGCAACTGTTACATAATTGTGTTGGCCTTATAATTGTAGTTAAAGTTACATAAAAGTTACATCTTTTAATCCAACTGTTACATAATTGTTACATATTGTTTGAAATTACATAATCGTAGCAAGTGTAACATAATGCAATCGTCTGTCATTACATAACTGTTACATATTGTTTGTAGTTACATAATTGTAGCAAGTGTAACATAATGCAATCGTTTGCCGTTACATAACTGTTACATATTGTTCGTAGTTACATAATTGTAGCAAGTGTAACATAATGCAATCGTTTGTCGTTACATAATTGTTACATATTGTTTGTAGTTACATTGTAGCAAGTGTAATATAATGCAATCGTTTGTCATTACATAATTGTTACCTATTGTTTGTAGTTACATAACTGTAGCAAGTGTAACATAATGCAATCGTTTGTCGTTACATAATTGTAATAATTGCAGTCCTGACACTGAATCCGGTCATGCTGCGGTCGATGATAGTGATGATGTGCCATGCCAATGGCTCGTGGAGACAACAATTTGCTTTTTGTTTCACTTATAGAAGGAGTTTATGTGATGATGTGCCATGCCACTTGCTTGTGAAGAACACTAATTATCTTTTTGTTTCACTTATAGGAGTTTATGTGATGATGTGCCATGCCACTTGCTTGTGGAGAACACTAATTTGCTTTTTGTTTCACTTATAGAAGGAGTTTATATTAATTTGTTTGTTATGTGATCTTACTCTATTTCTTTTCTTTTCTTTTTTTGTATGTATTGATTTTCTATAGTTTGTTTTTCTTCGTTTGTCTACGCTTTTTCGGTGTTGTTCGAGGTTGCATAATTCCTGGCTAATTTCCTTGGGACCATTTTTTAAGGCTTAGTTTACATTGCACAGATATTACTGAAAATGATATTATATAGCCCTATATTTTGTTATTTTATATAAAAATTATATATACACTATATACAGTATTAACTATATACACTGACTTGTTGTTCACTTGTACCTATTGTGGGCAATATATGTGTCAGCACTGTGTGGAAATCATTGTCTTCACGATTGTGTTGAAGATGTTCATTCTTGCTAACGTCATTTCTGTTGGCCATTTTTTTTTCTGGTTTTCCTTGTTTCTTAATTTATCTGTTTCCACTAGGTAGCTTTAATTAATAAATGTTTAATACAGTTCTTTTAATCGCTCACTGAGTAACTGTGATGGTATATTTTCGTTATTACTTTGTAGATGTAATAATGTATAGCTGTATGTGTGAAGCACATATTTTATGTAGGTATAAATGGTAACACTCGTTGGTAGTAAATAATTGCTATAATAAATGAATGAATGTATACAGTGTAAAATATTTATTGTTGGTGCAAGTATTTAACGACTGAATTATGAAGATAATTGAAGTAGGTATATGTATTTAAGTTGTAACTATACAGCATGTGTTATATGTTTGTACAGAAGTTTTTTGTCTATCACTGTGTATTGTATAAATGAAGTAACTATGTAACTCACTAATTTTTACCATGGTGGGAATGGTGTGAGTGGTGTTGCACGTGGTGATAGCGTTGTTCTTCACGGGTTGATTGATGTTGTCGTCTCAGCAAACACGTACTGTATGGTGACGTCGACTTCTCACACTGGTAGCGGTGGTGAGTAACAGAGTAGCGATGAGTAACTTGAGTGAAGATGAGTGAGTAAGATGAGTTGTGAATATGGGCTTGGTATTTGCTTCGTCGTCTTGACCTCTTCACTCCTGCGTCAGCGATGGAGGTTGGGTGGAGGTAGCAGAGAAAGGAGGGTGAGGTCAGATGGTTGTGAGTTGTGAGTCGTGTCTCACTCTTCGTTTGTTTGTTTTGTTTTTCTTTCTCGATGTATTCTCGGTCCTTTCCTCTTGTGATTTACTCGTTGTGGGATGAAGACTGCCGCTACTTGTAGGTTCGTGTAGAAGAATATACAGACGACTCGTAGAGTTGTTACTTGTAGTTGATTGTAGATGGTTGTAGTTCGTTGGTTTGTTGTAGAAATTGCAAGATTGTTTGTATCAGTACATTGTTAAACTACTGGCAAGACGTCGTGTGACCACTTCTAAATCAGCGTGATGATCGGGGAGACGGAGGGGGGGTTGGAGAGAATACTGTCAGGAGCTGGTTGTGAGTTGTTGGTTGTAAGAGTTTTTTTTTTTTTTTTCAATCTTGATAATGTACAATCAACTGTACACTCGTAGACTCGTTGGCTTGTAGACTTGTAGACTCATAAGCTTGTAGGCTGTATTTTGTAGGAATTCACTGTAGAAATGAAGCTAATCTTGTAGAGTCTCGCCTGCTTTTGTAGAAATTCACTGTAGATTCGTAGATGAGGTTCATACGTTTGCTGCTGCCATATCTTACAATAACTTTGTAGGTGCTTGTAGTGAAGTTTTGTAGATCAGTTATACATATATTAGACTTGTGGACGAGCAGTTGTTATAAGTGAGTAGTTTTGTAAGTAGATAATCTTGGTTCCCATTTGTCATGCAATGACAGGAGAGGTAAAGATGAGTAAGGGACTATTTTTATTTGTCTTGGAATATTAACAAAGTTTCTCACACACGAGTGAAGTATAAGTAGAGTCCCGCGAGCTACCTCCTTGTCTCACTCTCTCTCTCTCTTCCACCCTCTTGCCCATGTTGCTAGGCTCGTTCTCCCTACTACCTGTCGGTTCTATGGCCTGTCTCCTTCTGAGCTCTGCTTCCTAAATTCCTATTTTAGCAGGAGTCGTGTCACGTGGAATATTCTGATGTGACGTTTCTAGAAGCCTGTGTGTGAATATCTGTGTATGTGTGTGTATGGTCACGAGGCGCTGTCGTTTGCCTATTAAGCATTCTTTGAGTTAGAGTGTGTAAGCATGTTTAGCATTGCTTGATTCTCGCAGACACAATACCTATCTCATCCCCTGACTTGCTGCTTCTATCCGTCTGTCTATCTATCATGATTTGTAATTATAATATGGAGTCCTAACAGATGTAGGAGATCTTCGTTTTCTTCATCGGTAATCATTCAAGCCAAGGACACTCATGTTGGGTATATAGATGATATAGGAAGTGGGTACAGATGCGGGAAGCGTGCATGCTTGTCCACGTAAGTCATCTCCCTCCAAATCTGAAAATTTGCGTGTTGATGCCAGTTACAATTACAGACTGTACAGGTACGGCTTCGGCACTGTCCACAGATGTAGACACGATCATAACTGTATGGCTCCTGCACTCGGTGGGTTAATGATTTAATACTGGCTGGTATGGCTTTATTCATACCAAGTTAACAGTTCACTAAAAGATCGAATCTCCAAAATAGTTTGATAGCAACTATGCCAGAGCAATGGCCCAAAAGTCATTAGCATATATCTCTTAAAATAAAAAACATCTGAATCACTCTGTCAATTTTAAATTTCTAGTAACCATGCAAAACCTGTAATAAATCTCACTAAATCAAACTTTCCTCAAAATCAAGCATCAAAAAGACTTACCTGTAACAACCCTAATGACAACAGAATATTCTGATCAACTGTCAATTCTTTCAACAATAAGTTTAACAAGACATCATCCATTTCCCCACTAAAATCTTCAGATGACAACATTACAAATGACCTGTGTGGGAAAGCAAATATTTTTCCCAGTAAATTTGCCAGAAATTCTACCATAGAGGAAGTTAGCCAGAACATCCTGGTACTAGAACTTCACTCTCTCAAATTGTTCCAGTTAAAATACAGACAAGATGCGTAAAATCCATCCTAGACAATTTACCAATCAACAAAGCTCCAGGGCCAGATGGAATTCCTTCAATTGTGTTGAAAAAGTGTTCCCCAGAACTTGCCTTTGTTCTAGCTAAATTATTCAGACTATGCATACATATTTCTCCATTCACTAATTCATGGAAAGAAGCCAATATCCACCCAATTACAAAGAAAGGAAGTTCCTCTGACCCCACTGATTACAGGCCAATAGCTGTCACATCATCCTATAGTAAAGCATTTGAAATTTTAACTAATAAGTAGATAGTTAAACATCTTGAATCCAGCAACTTAATTAGTGATAGACAATATGTTTTTTTGTTATAAAAGATCCACCATTGACATACTCACTCCCCTGACTCATACCATCCATCAGTCAATTGACCAGCATGAAGAAACTCATACAGTAGCCCTTGATATTTCTAAAGCTTTTGACAGAGTGTGGCACCGTTCCCTGCTGTCTGAACTCCCTTGCTATAGACTAACACCTTTTGTTCCTCTACTTTCCTTATATCTCAGCAACAGAAAAATAAGAGTAAAAGTAGATGATGTATATTCCAATTTCCACTCAATTAACACTGGCGTGCAACAGGGATCAGTTCTGGCCCCAATCCCGTTCCTAGTTCATATTAACCCGCCGCGTCCCGGAGACGTGAATTCACGTCCTCACATGATGTGCACTCATATCCCGGAGACATGAACTAAAGCGGCAACATTGCAAGGTCCCTAATTTGCACAATTGTCAATTTTGGCGAGAGATTTCGCGAGTGATTTTTGGCACGTATTCACGGGACACCTTCCTCTATTCCTCTACAAGATGCCAAGCAGGGACAATGCCTTACACAGCATAACCTCTCCCCCCCCTGCACACCATTGTCTCGGCAATTCACCTGTTACCAGTGACCTGGCCAATAAAGACATTCAGGGCCAGAGTGATTCTCCAATCGATGACAATGTGGAGGACAAAGTTTACATAGCATTAGAGGAAGAAACAGTCAGAAATGATGATCAGGTAATGTGGGAAAAAAAGGTCATGAATGGTGATGAGTAAGTGAGTGAAACAATGCTTATAATGCCTATATTACTGTTTGAAAACCAATATACTCTTGTACTACATATAAATTCGTACCAAGTAAATGAATAAATACTGTTTATGAGTGGATAAAATAGTTACCCTCCCATAGAACTCGTTTTCTTTGGTGCCAGCCTGTTAGAAAACCCAGACAGGTAAGGAGGTACTCGTACCTAGATCGAGTATTTTAAACCTCAGGTGAGCGATTTCTCTATGAATTTTCGATGTTTCTCACCAGAAGCGGATGTTTGAGCCAAAAAAAAGATCCAAAAATGTCAGGACTGGGGCGTACCACTGCCCAGAAAACGTCGGAATGGGGCGGGTTAATGATCTCTTATCTGTCACCCACAATCCCATCCACTCACATGCAGATGACGCAACACTACATAGTTCATTCACACTCAGACATCGATTTACAAAGTCTAATATCTCTACCTCTCAATTCAGTACAGCCATGTCCATAAATCAAGACCTATCTACGATCAGTGAATGGGGACAAAACAACCTTGTCTCATTTAATGCTAGTAAAACCATATATATACAGTTTACTAATAGACAGATATTGCCAGATTCATATATTACATTCAGTGCTACTAATATTCCCACCTCCATACGTATTGAAACTCTCGGCGTCTCACTGAACAATCCCCTCAGCTGGACCTCTCATGTTAGATCACTTGCTAAAACCGCCTCAAAGAAACTTGGATTATTGTACAGAGTCCATAACTTCTTCACTGACGATCTGTTAGCTATAATTTGTAAGAGTCATGTGCGATCTCAGCTTGAATATTGCTCACCCTTGTGGAATGGATGTGGGGAGGTTGCATTAAAACAACTAGACAAAATTCAGAATAAAGCTGTTAGAATTATTAACAACTCTGCCAGTACAAATCAAGTCCCTCCCCTACAAGTAAGGAGGAATGTTGCCTCCCTTGCATTATTTTACAGATATTTTTATGGCAAATACTCAGACAAAGTAATCAGAGGGGACAGAAGAATTCCCTTTCTTCGAAATTCGGTGGATATTGGCTTCTTTCCATGAATATGGGAATAAAGAAGAACGTATGCATAGTCTGAATAATTTAGCTAGAACAGGAGCAAGTTCAGGGGAACACTTTTTCAAAAACAATTGAAGGAATTCCATCTAGGCCTGGAGCTTTGTTGGTAGGTAAATTGTCTAGGATGGATTTTACGTATCTTCCCTGTATTTTAAGTGAAACATTTTCGGGAAAGTCAGGTTCTAGTACTGGGACGTTCTGGCTGGCATCATCTATGGTAGAATTTCTTGCAAACGTACTGGCAAAAATATCTGCTTTCCCACGCAGGTCATTTGTAATGTTGCCATCTGAAGATTTTAGTGGGGGAATGGATGATGACTTGTTAAAGTTATTGATGAAAGAACTAAGAGTTGACCAGAATATTTTATTGTCATTAGGGTTGTTAAGTAGTTTTGATGCTTGCTTTTGAAGACAGTTTGATTTAGCTAGCTTTATTACAGCTTTTGCATGATTTCTAGCAATTTTAAATTGAAAGTGTGATTCAGATGTTTTTTATTATAACTAAGAGTTATATTCTAATGATTTTTGTGTTGTTGCTCTGGCACAGTTGCCATCAAACCATTTTGGAGAGTTCGAGCTTTTAGTGAACTGTTGACTTGGTATGAATAAATCCATACCAGCTAGTATTAAGTCACAAATGTGGGACTGCGTAGTATTGGGATCACTAGAGAAAAAAGACTGCCATGGAATGTCAGCAAGATAATTCCTAAATCCATCTCAGTTTGCCCTATCAAAGTGCCATTGGGTCACCCTGACAGGTTCAGAACGGGGAGGTATGGGGGGGTTAACTAATGAGGCTTTGATGAGATTGTGGTCAGAGGATCCAAGTGGTGACAGTACCTCTCTCCTGTATTGATCTGGATTATTTGTCAAGAATAAATCCAAGAGATGGGCATTACGGTCAGGATTATCAGGTATTCTGTCTGGTTGGTTGCTTTACTAGTTGGGTGAGATTAAACGATTCTGCAAACAGCTAGCACTCTAGACAAGCTTCGTCAATCCTGGCAGAATGCAATAACCATTCAACATTATGTAAATTCAGATAACCCAAAATGGTAATTTCGGTGCTAAGGGCAAGGTTAAGGTTACTCAACTGTGTGGATATGGAATCAAATACACTGAGTTCCGAAGAAGTATTGAGGGAATGATAGACTACAAAGATATATTTGGTAATATTTTGGCAATTTAGTTTATACAATGAGTAATCAAAACTGGATGAAGTGAAGTTTAAAATAAGGGTCAACTGCATAATGGGATCTGATATAACAACAGGCGCCGCCCTTGTTATGGAAGTTTGTGAGGAGATAGTAACCGGGAAAACAAAATGGGGATATATCAGTAAAAGGTGAGATTTGTAGTTCTGTGAGGGAAAGGGCCAAAGGGGATGTGGACTGAAGGAAAAAATGAACTGAGTTTAAATTTGTGCTAATGCCACTGATGTTGGTGAAGAATAAGGCCGCACTTTCACTTCTCCGCTGACGAGCATTACTGGATATTGCAACAGTCACTGCAGGAACAGTCGTTTGATGGCGACCGGGAGGGCCCTGTGCCCCCAGCCTTACCCTGCCGGTGGTAGCAATCCGAGGTACCACCTCAATTGATAGTAACACTGCAGCAGCCATTGCTAAAGAGAGTGAATAGAAGGTGTGATATGTTATGTGCATGTAGTGTGGTGCAGACAGTTGAAGATAGAGGTACTAACAAAGCATGCTGGTCTACTCTCTGTGTAAATGAATGCATTGAAAATGTTCAGCAAAGGGAGATGGTCAGGATCAAGTCCTGAGGGCTGGTGAAACGGGAGCTCCAGCTCTCCCTATCACCATCTTGCCATCCACCTCAGGAGTACTGCCCTGTTCGACTGGTGCTAGTCTACTCCTATATATATATATATATAGTTAGACAGATAGATATAGATATGCATGTATATACACATAAGGATCCCACTGCTACCTGGCACGTCCCTGGGTGGCGGATAGGGGAAGGCTTTGTTGATTTATGATGTATCATCTTAGAAGGCGTGGACCATGGGATCCCCTGTAGATATACAGGGCTCCACCAAATTTAATGAATAAGGTGGCATAAAAATTATATCTCACAAGAAACTATGTGGCCAGGAGGTGAGATTATTTGCCACAAATCCTTCCAATCAAACATGAGTTCTTTTGCAAATGATTGGATCATCATCTACTACAGGTCGAACCGCACTACCTCCTGTGCTTATGGGCAGTGTGCCACTGAAAATGAGTAGACACTGTGTTGGCAAGTCTGAGACTGGGATATTAAAGAAACTGAAATCTATGAAGATCTATGCATACAATGTAAGAAATCTTGCAGATGAAAAGAACTTGATTACTTAATGACTGAACAGGAAAATATTAGTCACGATATTGTAGGTTTGAGTGAGACCCACAGAAAAGATGAAAAAGTAGTTCAGCTCGAAGACAACAACCACCTATTTTACTACAGAGGAAGGCAAAATGAAAGAGTTAGTGATGTAGAATTTCTAATAAACAAAAATTTTGCAGACAAAATTATTAAATTCAGCAGTGTATCTGACAGAGCAGCATTGATTGTAATTAGACAATGCAAAAATATTTACCCTGAAAGTAATACCAGTATATACACCAATTTCTCAAAGCTCAGATGAAGAAATAAACACATTCTATGACGACTTCTCCCAGATTATGGAAGACGAAAAGACCACATATACTATAGCCATGGGAGACTTCAATGCAAAAGTTGGGAAGTCAAAGAATGGAGAAGCATGTTTGGGAAAATTTGGAGTGCAAGAAAGGAATGAAAGGGGAGAAATGGTGGTAAATTTTTCTAACATGTATAACATGAGAATAATGAACATATTCTTTCACAAAAGAACAGGGAGAAAGTGGACCTGGAGAAGCCCAATGGAGAAACAAAGAATGAAACTGACTTCATTTTGGCAGATAAGAATAACACGATCACAAATGTCACAGTTATCAACAAAGTAAATATATATAGGAAGTGACCATAGAATGGTGGGTTGCACAGACGGATCCAATTTTAGAAGTGAAAGAAAGAATATTAAAGATAAAAAGATATGCCCATTAAAAGTAAACAAAACAAAGCAGCACTTCAGTTGGAAATAAAGAACACATTTCAGGCTTTAAATAATGCTGAATGTGACACTGATGAGCTGAATGACATACAAACAAAAGTGCTAAGAGAATTAGCGGAGGTAGTAAGAAAACCTAATACAATCAAAGCTGAGAATTATTCAGAAAAGACACCCAGGCTTATGAAAAAAAAGGAAATGAAAGTAAAACAAAGAGGAAACAGAACGAACAAAATTCAATAAGTTTATCATCAAGATACAATGAGAAGAAAAATGAAAGAGAAACATGGATGAGATCAAAGAAACCATCAAAAAAAAAGAAAGTTTGAAATAGGTCTGAAACAAAATGGCACGAGGAAAGGAACAAATTACATCATTGTAAGACAAAAATGGTGAAGTCATTAACCCGCTGCATCCTGTTGACATGAATGAATGTCCACACGTTTTGTCCCTGCCCATCCCGTTGATGTATATAAACGTGAATCAATTGCAAGGTCCCTAATTTGCACAATTTTCAATTTTCGCGAGTGATTTTTGGTACGTATACACAGGACACCTTCCTTTACAAGATGCCAGGCAGGGACAATGTCTTACCCAGCATGACCTACCCCTCCCCCCGGATGCCACTGTCTCGGCATTTCACCTGTTACCAGTGACCTAGCCAGTAAAGACATGTCGTGCCACGGTACGAAGTTCAGGGCCAGAGTGATTCCCCAATCAATGACAATGTGGAGGACAAACTTTACATAGCATCAGAGGAAGAAACAGTCAGAAATGATGATCAGGTAATGTTGCCAAAAAGGGTCAGGTATGTTGATGTGTATCGTGAGTGAAACAATGCTTATATTGCCTATATTATTGTGTGAAAACCAATATACTCTCGTACTACATATAAATTCGTACCAAAAAAATAAATAAATACCATTTATGAGTGGTGTGGAATGGTTACCCTCCCATAGAACTCGTTTTCTTTGGAGCCAGCCTGATAGAAAACACAGTAAGATGAGGAGGTACTGCTACCTGAATCGAGTATTATAAACCTCAGGTGAGCAATTTCTCTATGATTTTTGGATGTTTCTCACCAAAAGCGGAGGTTTGAGCCAAAAAAAAATTTTTCCAAAGATGGTCGGGATTGGCGGGAGTTAGTGGTGGAAAAGTGGTCGAGACGGGGTGAGTTAAATACAGAGATAAGGGTAAATTTTTACAAGCGGACAATACACCCCGCAGGTAGTGCAATATATTTTTCTGGTAGTTTTTGATGCAATTCGAATGTTTTTGACCTTCATTTTTGTCAGAAATGCCTCGTTGCCTCTTTTTTCCAATCATGAACTTTGATTGGACAAGTTGGTGAAATCAAGCATTTTCCGAAAAAAATGAAGTAAAAAACAACTCAAATCGCATCAAAATCCACCAGAAAAATATTCTGCACCACCGGGTAACATAACAGAACAGACAAAACCTAACTAACGTAACCTCACCAAACGCACTAAATCTAACAAAACGTAACCAAGCATACCTAACCTATCCTAGGAGAATAAGTAACGTAACCTCACCCAACACACTAAACCTAACCAAACCTACCCCAACCTACCTAACCTATCCTAGGGGAATACGTTACGTAACCTCACCCAACACACTAAACCTAACCAAACCTACCCCAACCTACCTAACCTATCCTAGGGGAATACATTATGTAACCTCACCCAACACACTAAACCTAACCAAACCTACCCCAATATACCTAACCTATCCTAGGGGAATGCTTACCCTTGAGATACGATTGTCCAGGACGAGGGTCGTGTGGCAATAACGTCATGGTTCCAGAACCTTTGAATCCAGTGGTTTATGAACAATATAATTTTTCAAGCCAGAAGATGTTTGTTGTCCAGAAAAGTTCCTTTGCAGTTAGAAACACAAAAACTACACTGTACCCTTTTCTTGGTTTTTGCGTACTTTTTGTACAAACCACAGTACGACTGATGTCTGTCTTTTCAAAATTTACAAGGTTCCTGACAGTCTGGGCAATAAACTTCCAAAGGTAATACACTGTGCCCTCCTCAGATTTCGACTGGAAATGCTTTATCACGCGTAAATAATCAATATCACACCAGGGACACACAACACGTCTTTCTTCTTCAGAGGCCATAGCGAGAAGGATTTGAATTTTCCATCCACATTGAATCAAAAAATGCGATTTAAAATACTTGGCCAAATTCCATCACGTGACCTAAAGCAGGCATATAAGTGGGTGATACAAACCTACGAGACGCATGCGCAGTCGAAGGGAAGAGAAACAAACGTACGAACGCACGCATTTTTTACTCGGAGTGGCCGAGTGAAGATCCAAGGTAGGTTTATTTGGGAATTTTAAATTCATTATCTCTGAAAATATCAATTTCCGAATGGAGTAATGGGGATTCTTTGTGATCCTTAGGGACTATACTATACGTTAATGGTGCTACAATTCCAAAACTGCATATTGTCGACTTGTAAAATAATACCGAGATAAGATGGTGAAGAGAGTTGAAGAATTTTACAAAGAACTGTATTCATCAAAGACAGTAGTACCAATAGGTAACTTTTCAGTTGACACAAGTGAAATATTTTAGGTAACACCAAAGTAAATTTTTCTTTTAACCCTTTCGCCCACAATGATGCGCTTGTCATCATTTGGAAACTCTGCAACTATATGTGAAGAAGCGTTTGTCATCATAAAAGCATAAAAACTTACGTCAAAGAAAAAGTTTTCGGCTGATCAGCGTCATTTTTGGATGCATCATAGTTCCTGTGTGTCTCGTCGAAAGCAATGACTTGGCAACCTCAGAGCCCGAATTGCCTGCCAGCCCGGCCAGGTTGATTAGTTCCACATCAGCTGTCGAGGGAGAAGGTAGCACGCAGCTAGGCATTTAAATCTTACTCTGTTTACCCCGTCCCAGGATGTATGTCATACTCCAATATACCAATAGTGCTTGTGTTTACTTTTTGGGCACTATTGTGATTACATTTGGTGTTTGCAATAGGGAATTAGGTTTTTGTGAGTCATTTGTGGCCGTTATTCTGCTGTTGGCCCAACGAAGATTGTGGTAGGCCAACCGTGTTTATCGGCGGTTCCCAACAACTACACTCCCTCGACCCTGCACCCAATGTGACTGTTCAACCATTGAATAATAGTGACAGTGAATTAGGTGAATATAGTGTGCAATAGCCAGTGAGGAAGGACAAGGTGAAAGAGTTAGCTGAGGGAGGCGGGAAACCACCTGATGACATGGCGTTGTTTTGAAGGGAATATTTGCCAAGGTGTTGATGAAGTCCTTGTTTTATGCTGATAAATGGTGGATAGTGTTATGTATAGAGGCAGGAACAATCATAATGGATGTTAAGAAACCGCAGCTACGGGCTCTGTGTATTTCTCAACAGACAGCCAGCTTAAACCTGACAACAACAGAGCATCAACAAGCGTAACTGCGCGGCACAGACAAAATAGTAATACATTACACTTGTAATACATTACACTTCTTCCCCCCCCATAAAATAAAATAAAAAATATAGTCCTATCCTTTTTTTTTTTTTTACACTCCCACCCCTGTCCTAAATGGTTTATTTTTTTTTTTACACTCCCACCCCTGTCCTAAATGGTTTATGATAAGTTGAAATAAATCAATGGAAATAACCAACTTGCGTGCCAACAAGATCCAGCTGTATACATCATAATGCAATGACCATCAAGCCTAACTTTGTTCCAGGGTATGACTGCATTTAGTTAACGTGCACCTAGTGTATTAATCTTATAAAGGCATCACCCAAAACAGAGTCCCTTTTATCCTCGAAAAGAAAACAAAATATTCTTGCCAAACAAACATCAGTAACTGTATATGCACCCACACATATTTCCTCTTCCCAAAGATACACGTACCAACATCTCACCCTGTATGCCTATACAAATACATCCTTTACTGGACAAACACACACACACATACACACACACACACACACATATATATATATATATATATATATATATATATATATATATATATCTTACTGTATGTACGCACACATCTTTTCTTACCAAATTAGCCATTATCAAAACTATTATTCAAAGACATAATCCTTTAATTTCATGGGCAGTTTCTTATTCTAGATGGATTTATACTTGGTACCTCATCAGTAGGCCTACCAGTGCGAAGGGGAGAATTGGAAACACTGTCATTCCTGGCCACCTGCTCCTAACTGGGTACCTGTTCTGGTAGACATAGGATCTTGGACATTGGTATCCATTTCTCCTTCCCCTGGTAATCCTGGCCTTACTTCAACTGTTTCGTTTGGTAACAATGGCTTGGGAATATTCTGTGTTAAACTCTCATCATTGCTTCTTATTTCCTGCTCCTGGCGTGGCCATGGCTTGTCAATTTGGATAATCTGATCAATACGCCTCTTCCACACAAGATCACCTACATCTATCAAGTACGTACATGGCCCAAGTTCCCTACTGACCACCCCTTGAGTCCATACTTGCTTTCGTGACCTACAGTCCTGAACCAGTACGGGTTCTCCTACTTCCATATGTCGAGTAACCCTCTTCTGCTTGTTTTGCCGTTCCGTCCATTGGGAGAGGTTAGGGCGTACTGCATCCAATCTTGTTCTGAGAGCTCGACCCATTAACTCCACTGGAGAACAATGAGTGGCACTGTGAGGTGTGGTACGGTATGTCAGTAGAAATTCACACAACTTCCTATGTACAAAGATTTTCAGATTTTTCCTTGCTCTCATAGCTGTCTCGAAGGTGCGCACAAATCTTTCTGCCTCTCCGTTAGTGCTGGGATGGAAAGGAGTGGACCAACAGTGTTTAATCCCATTCATCTTTGTGAATTCTTCAAACTCCACAGAAGCAAACTGTGGCCCATTATCTGATACTAGTTCTAATGGCAATCCTTTTTGAGAAAAGATCTGGTGTAAAGCATCAATGGTATTTTCAGATGTGGTGGACTTCATTCTGACCACCTACAGCCACTTTGAGTAGGCATCTACCACTACAAAAAACATTTCCCCTATAAAGGGTCCCACAAAGTCTACATGGAATCACTGCCATGGTCCTGAGGGCCATTTCCAAGGGTTATCTGTCACTGCCGGCCTTATCGGTTGCTGTTCTTGACAATTTTTGCAGCCTCGGACCCGGTCCTCTATGTGTTTGTCTA
Source organism: Coenobita brevimanus (assembly GCF_032717465.1). NCBI lineage: Eukaryota > Metazoa > Arthropoda > Malacostraca > Decapoda > Coenobitidae > Coenobita > Coenobita brevimanus. The sequence continues at coordinate 40,371,640 of NC_137021.1, read as the reverse complement.
TCTGAGGCCACCAGACATGGTTTCGTGCCAAAGCCTTCATCCTGACTATGCCTGGGTAACATGTGTGGAGTTCTTCTAGAAGACTATCCTGGAACTTTGGAGGAATTACTGTCTGGACTCCCCACAACAAGCATCCTTCTTCTACTGTCAGCTCATTTCTATTTTGATAGTACGGCTGGTACTCTTGTGTCCAGTCTTGTTCCATTGGCCAACCTTGTATCACCCAGTTTTTTATGCGAGGTAAAACGGGGTCTCTTCGAGTATCCTTGTGGATAGCCTTGGCCGTGATGGGCAAGCCATTATTTTGTGCTTTGTTCAATTCTGTGGCCTCCTGCGTCCAACACAGTCGAGGGACTGTCCCTTGCTCCTGATCATTATTCAGTGGCAGATGAGACAAAGCATCTGCATTCTCATTCTGCCTAGCAGACTGATGCTTTACCTCATAGGTGTATGCTGCAAGTTGTGTTGCCCACCTTTGGATCTGGGCCACAGCAATGGCCGGAATCCCTTCTTTGGGCCTAGAATCAGACTCAAAGGCTTATTATCAGTAATCAACGTGAAATCTTGGTCAAAAGATACTGGTAGAAGTTGTTAAGCCCAAAAATTATTGCTAGGCCTTCTCTCTCTCTATTTGGGAATAATTCTTCTCGGCCACTGTCAGAGATCTGGACGCGTAGGCTATGGGTCGCTCTCCCTGTGGAGTCTGATGAGAGATCACAACACCTAGTCCTACGGATGATGCATCTACTGCCAGCAACATAGGCTTCTGTGGATCGTAATGTGTCAACACTTGTGGTGACGTTAAAGTCTCCCTTATCTGCAGAAATGCCTCATAACACTCTGCACTCCAGTGGCTGTAGCAGCTGATTTAAAGGGTAGCATAAAGTGGACATCTGAGGTACATACTTCCTATAGTGGTTAACTAGGCCAAGAATTGACTGCACGTCTGCTCTATTTCCCGGGTGGGGTGCTTGGGCCACAGCCTCCGTGGCCTCCAGGTCCATATGGGCTCTCTCGGCATCCACCTTGAACCCCAAATAAGTAACACTGGGTACCATGAACTCACACTTTGATTATTGAAGCTTAAATCCATACCCTTGTAATCTACTCAAGACTGCCTCTAGGTTTGCCAGGTGCTCCTCATCATTCTTACCTGTGATGAATAAATCATCTAAATAGCATCTCTCTTTTAACCTTGCAACACTTTATCCATCACACTTTGAAACATTGCAGGGGCAGCAGACACTCCATAAGGGAGCCTTGAGTAACAGTACAGTCCCAAATGAGTGTTAATGGTGACAAACTTCCTTTAGTTGGGTGACAGTTCAATTTGTTGATAAGCATGTGACAGATCCAACTTACTAAACTTAACCCCACCATTAAGTTGTTGAAGCAATTCTTCCACCCTAGGCATGGGATGTTCAGGTACTTCAAGGTCTTGATTTATAGTGACCTTGTAGTCCCCACATATTTTGATGTCACCATTAGCCTTTCTTACAGGTACGATAGGAGCTGCCCAGTCACTATATTCATTTTTTTTTTTTTTTTTCAAAACACCAACTCCTGCAGCCATTTCAATTCTCTGGCCACACCATCTTTCAGAGCATTAGGCAATGGTCTAGGCTTGAAAAATTTGGGCCTTGCATTTTCTTTGATCTTAAGTTCTGCCTGAATACCTTTAGCTTCTCCCAAACCTCCACTGAAAAGTTCTAGAAATTTATCAAACATCAACTTTGGCACCTGACTATGGGTGGCTTGTACTCTAAGTATGCTCTGCCTGTCAAACTTAATACTGGATAACCACTCTCTACCCAACAACTCTGGACCCTTGCCTCTCACAATATACAAAGGTAATGTCTGTTCCTGTCCTTCATACTCCACCTCTACCATGCACTTCCCCAATCCTGGCACTGGGTCACCATTAAAATTTTTCAGTCTTAGGTGAGGCTTACACATGGGTACATTTGGAATTAATGCACTTTTCTTATCCTGAGACATTAAAGATACTGATGCCCCAGTGTCTACTTCCATTTCAACTGGCTGACCATTCAATTTCACTGACACTTTAATTTCTTTGACAGTAGCACTTTCCTTAAGGCTATTGACATTGAATATAGACATAACTGATTCACATTTGCTTGACACTAAATTAACTTCTTCCTCCTCACTGGATGTACTGTCAGTATCTTCACACACTTTCTTAACTCCCTTCTTACTGTACTTCTTTGGCTTTTTATTCCCCATTTCACCATCCCGTCTCTCTGCCTGCATGCCACTGTGGGACTGTGTACTCAACGTTGCTCTTGGTGACTGGGTTTGACAGCATATGTTGCCTACATGGCCCTTGCGACCACACGTGGAACACAGCTTTTCTCTAAAGAAACGGTCATCTGGCTCATGGGATGTCCCTCCGCACCAATAACACCCTTTTCTTACCTTGGGGCCTCGGTGTTCTTTCACCTTGTTTACCTGCTGCTTGCTGGCACCCTGAATTTCCTCAACCTGCTGCACTGCTGACTCATGACTCACAGCAACATGGTAGGCTTTATCTAAGGTCAATTGTGTTTCACTGAGTAATTTTTTTTGCACGGCCGTGTTGAGTAACCCAATCACAAATATATCTCTCAGGACATCATTGAGAAAATCCCCAAACTGACACTTTTCTGCTAACCGATGTAATTCAGCAAAATACTGACTCACCAACTGTCCCGCCTTCTGTCTCACTGTCCAGAACCGATACCATTCAGCTATAACCACTGGTTTCGGCCAGAGATGATCCTGCAGTACTTGCCGGAGTTCCTCATACGTCTTCTCTGTCGGTTTCTGGGGTGCCAGAAGAGTCTTCAGTAACCCGTAAGTCTTGCCCCCCAATCACACTCAAGAACACTGCTCTCCTTTTCTCTGTCTCGGTGTATATTACTGACGAGGAAGTACTGTTCTAACCTTTCACAATATTCCTCCCAGTCCTCCCCGTCTGTAAACTCAGCGATGCTGCTGATGACTGCCATTTTGTCTTTCCCTTCTGTTTGTTGCGACACTAGTTGGCTTCCACTGCTTCCTGGGTTCTCAGAGCGTCGATCCTCGTCGCCATTTATTATGTATAGAGGCAGGTACAATCATACTGGAGGTTAAGAAACCGCAGCTATGGGCTCCTGTATTTGTCAACAGACAGCCATCTTAAACCTGACAACAATAGAGCATCACCATGCGCAACTGTGCGGCAGAGACAAAATAGCAATAGATTACACTTGTAATACATTACAGATAGTGTTATTGTGCAATAGATAGGAGAATAGTGCAGTGAGTGTACGTGATGAAATATTGGCTACGGCAGGAGTCACGTACGCCTGGCCACGGCACGCCGTTGTCAGGAGGGAATAAAATACAGGAGGTTTATAGGGACATTTGATTTTATCATATTGTTATATTTATTCCATACGCTTTGTGTGTGAAATAAAGCATGAGTGTAATTGATATGTTTATCGTATGCTTGTGTGGATGAACATAAACACTGCACAACGTGCTCATCGGAAAATATCGTATGCGTTACGGTACCTTAGGTATCACAGATGTGACATACAGAGCACAATCAGGTACTGTTGTTGCGAAATATGTATATCTCATAAAATGATGGATTTGATTATGTGTATTGTGAAATAAAATCGTAAAAACTGTAGCGTCTTCTGGTAAGGGAAACATCATCCGCTACACCTTAGTGGACAGGTAAGGGCCACGCACTTGTACTTGTTGTGGTGTAATATACTGTTTATCTCACATATTGATAGATTTGGTTGTTTTATGTGAAAAGACAGTGAAAAATTGAGCCACGTACTTGTAAGGAAGAGTGTGTGTCGTACACCTGAGCTAGCACAAAGGTAGCAAAATGCAACACGAGGTTTGGAACACATGCATTTACATATACTCGTACTGTATGTTTTTTCTTTTTTGTGTGTGTGTGTGTGAAATCTGCTGTGTTTCCCATGTACTGATATATTTGGCTATGTTTTATGTGAAAAGACAGTGAAAAAGTGAGCCACGTTCTCGTAAGAAAAAGTGTGCTTCATACACCTGAGCTAGCACAAAGGTAGCGAAATGCAACGGGAGGTTTGGAACACGTGCATTTACATATATATATATATATATATATATATATATATATATATATAGATAGATAGATAGATAGATATAGATAGATAGATATAGATAGATAGATAGATATATATATATATAGATATATATAGATAAATATATATATATATATATATATATATATATATAGATATATAGATATATAGATATATATATATATATATATATATATATATATATATTTGAAATCTACTGTGTTTCCCATGTACTGATATATTTGGCTATGCTATATGTGAAAAGACAGTGAAAAAGTGAGCCACGTCCTCCTAAGGGAGTGTGTGTCGTACACTTGAGCTAGCACACAGGTAGCGAAATGCAACGCCAGGTTTGGAACATGTGCATTTACATATATATATTTTTTTTATTATTAGTGAAATCTGCTGTTTCCCATGTACTGGTATATTTGGCTATGTTTTGTGTAAAGACAGTGAAAGACTGACTGCAGCATGTTCTCGTAAGGGAAACACCGTCTGCTACACCTTAGCACACAGGTAACGGACTACGGAACACTTCCATTTACATGTTACTGGTGAAATGTACTGTGTATCTCATAAAAATGATAGATTTGGTTATGTGTCATGTCCAAAGAAAATGAAAGGAGTAACCACGTGCTACTGGCACCTACCTGTGTGCTAAGTCAGGTGTAGGAGACGATGTTTTCCAAGGACATACACGTATATCATGAACCCTTGCATTGTGCCAGTGTTGAGCCAAGTTCTTGGCTGGCTGTGAATAACATATCTTGACTCCTTTATTTCAGCTCACACTCCTACCCTAGCACTGGACTGCCACAAGGTCCACAATCCCTCACACAGCAATTTATTCTCCAGTTGGCTTCAGTTTTGCAAAAATGAGACATGGGGGCACCACACGAGTGGCATCAGATTCTCAAGGAGGTAGAGTTAGAGAGCGATTTTGAGAGTGACCATTCTGGGGTGGAGGAAGTTGAGCTGATGCCATCCAGTCAGCAAGTGAAGCTGCCCTGCCGTCTTCCTCCGAGGGAGACCACTCCACCATCATCGGCCAGCTTCACCGGACAACCCTCCCCACCTCTAGGACCTGCCGGTTCCACCGCTCTCTTCATTGGCTCCCAATCTCCAGGCCCCTCTGCCCCCCCTCAGAGATCCAGTGTCACTGGAAGTCGGGTCATCATTCATTGTGATGGCCCCTCCACCCACTTCTGCCATGCAGGATGCTATGGTGACATCCTCGCTGGCCAGGCCAAGGAGACTGGTGTCCCCAGACCCCTCGTCCTCATCCTCGTCCGAGGCATCCCCTCCTAGACGAGGGCGTTGTGGTCCGCTGCCTGGACATGGGGGACATCCAAGGGGTTGGAGGGTAGGCCGAAGGGTGTCGACTGGCCGACTCACTGCCACCGCCGCCACTGCTGCTGAAGAGGATCCTGGGTGGAGCAGTGGCCCGTTCACACTGAACCACAGGCCGTGCACTGGCTCCCCAGGGATAAAGGTGGATATTCCAACAACTCCCCTGCAGTTACTCCAGTTCTCACATGGGAGTTGTCATACCTCACCGTGGAGACCAACCGATACACCACATTCCTGGGGACTTAGCTGGATGCCTGGTTCTCCTGCAATGAAGAGGAGATGACCAAGTTCCTGGGGCTATACCTTTTCATAGGGGTCGTGCACATGCCGACCATCAGGCGCTACTGGAGGAGCTCCGAGCTGCACGACAACCCTAGGCTCTGGCGGGTGATGAGTGGAAGGCACTTCAATGCCATCCTGAAGCACTTCTACTCCTTCAACACGCTCGCCATTCCCCAGGACAACCAAGATCAGCTCATCTGAGTTCGCACGGTCATGGAGTACCTCCTTCAGCGGTTCCAGTCAGCGTACCTTCCTGAGGAGCAGTTCAGCCTGGGTGAGGGCTCTCTGGGGTGGAAGGGCCGGCTGTCCTTCCACATATACAGCCCCCAGAAGCCCAACAAGTATGCCATCAAGATGTACGTGCTGGCTGAGTCATCCTCGGGCTACATCTGGAACCTGGAGGTCTACACAGGGGTGCAGCGTACCCTTCAGAATACTGTGTTGGGCTCGCGAACCATTGAAGGACCAGGGCTATAAGTTGTTCATGGACAACTATTACAATTCTGTAGCCCTGTGCAAACGACTATTCACTGTAGGATTTTACGTGAGTGGGACCCTACGGCTGCCTAGAGGAGCGTCACGCCAGCTGCAGGCCATTGCCAAGGCTAAGAGCCTGCTCAAAGGGGGCATGGCATACAGGCACAAGGACAATGTGCTAGTCCTACTGTCAAGGGACAAGTGCATTGTGAACATGGTGTCCACCTTCCACACTGTGGACACCATTCCGAACAGGGTTCAAGGAAAGGTGCGGGGTAATGATGGGTGGACAACCTATGTGGAGAAGGTCGTTCACAAGCCCTTTGTTGTGGAGTACAACAGGTATATGGGTGGGGTGGATCATTTCAATCAAATGGTCCAGTACTACCCCATCCAACACCGAACTGTCAAGTGGACGAAAGAGATCACATTCTACTTCATCCAAATGGCACTATTCAATGCGTTTGCCTTGTATAAGAAGTACAGATGTGTGCAAGTAACTCTCCTGGAATTTGTGGAGCAGATCATCAATTATCTTCTGCATTTCCACAAAGAGGACTGGCACGCATCTGGACATACACTCCACCACGCCCCAGACCTACCTACCCAGTGGCTAGCACCAGCATCAACTGGCACTCAGCAGGCACGGCCACCAGTGCCAGGATTGGCTCAGCCACCACTAGCACCGGCACAGCCTGCGGGAGACCCCACACCAGCACCACCAGAAGCAGGGCCATCACAGGTGCCACCATCACCACCAGCACCACATGCAGCAGGCCCATCAGGGGTGCCAGAACTACCACCATCACCAGTTGCTGATCTGTCGGGAGAACCCGTGCCTGGGCCTGCAGCTCCCGCACGACAGGACCACGGAGCACGAGGGTATCCAAGCAAGCGTCGCCGGGTCATCAATGACGACTTGAGGTTGGATAGCACTCTGGGCCACCACCAGGCGAGGATCTTTGACATGAAGAGGCTCAGATGTGCCTTGTGCTTCAAGTTGGGGAGGAGGAAAGACACAAGGAACATGTGTCCTGTATGTGATGTGCCGCTTTGCATGGGTGATTGTTTCGACCGGTACCATACCGAGCGATACCTTCACTAGTGGAGCACACACACACACACACACACACACACACACACACACACACACACACACACACACACACACACACACACACACACACACACAGTACAAAGCTCCTCACCTCCCAACTGATGTGGACCTGTAGGAAGATCATTGCCACTGGAGAAGTACGTGGTATTCTTTTTTTATTTATCTATTTACCTTTATTTATATCAGTATATTTACATATACATATATAATGTTTTTTACCTCAACACGAATGACAGGGAAATAAGTACAGCTTCAGTTTCAGTTGGTAGCAACAGGTTTAGTGTTCATGTGTGGTTTCTGACAGGACTAAAAACAAAACAGAAGTAACTATATGAAATAGTTGTTGGTATAAAACCAAAGAAAGCGAAGCTAGCAAGCATAAAAGTGTTAGCGAGCTACGGGAAACTAGCGTGAGTGCGGCTGATGGCGGGTCAGGGCGTCGCAAAATACGCTGTAGTTTTTTGCATTTTTCTCGAAAGTTATGAGGCCTAGGATCACCGTTCTCTACTGAAAAGAAAGAGGATGAAACTGTGCATACGGTGATGAAATAAAAACATAAGGGTGCCCCTGAAAGTTCTTCGCAAACCCTCCCCGAATAACAAAGTTGTTTTCTGTCGAAAATGGGTTTTACTTTCTCGCTTATTACTTGAAGACCATACATCGTATCAAACTGGGACCTGACCCATTCGAAAGCTAATAAAATTCTCTTCGATTGATGGTATAAAATGTAGAGATTGATTACTAACATTCGACTTCTGAGATTTTCTGTTGGATGCAGGAGCAGAAGTACAAAACGGCTTGCTCACGTATTTACTCAGTGTATAAAAAAGAAAATTCCTAGTGCATGGTGTATTGCAATAGTTATTTTACTTTCCAAAAATGATGACTCAAAAGATTTTAGTAACTATCGACCCATTAGCTTATTATCAATCATTTACAAACACTTCTCTAAAGTCTTTACGAACAGAATAACAACAAATTTGGAGGAAAACCAACCTTGTGAACAGTCAGGAATCTGAAGCAGGTATTCGACTAGTGATCATCTACACACAATGAATCAGCAAACTGAGAAAACTACAGAATATAATAAACCACTGAGCTTAGGTTTAGTTGATTATGAAAAGACTTTCGACTCAGTGGAGCACATAGCAATTATAAATTCATTGCAAGAACAAGGAGTGAATGAGAACATTGAAAACTCCTCGAAAACATATACAAAGAGGGAACTGCTACAGTTAAATTACATTATGACTAGGAAAAAATTAAGACTGAGAAGGGCGTGGGTCAGGGAGATACAAATTCACAAAAATTATTTACAGTAATGCCTAGAAAGTATTTTCAGAAAGCTAGACTGCGAAAACAAAGGAGTGAACATTGATCGAGAAAAAGCTAAACCATTTAAGATTTACAGATGACATTATCCAAATCTTAGACACAGCAGAGACATTGCAAGAAATGTTAAATGACCTGAACAGAGAAAGTCTCAAAGTAGGGCTAAAGATGAACCAGTGTAAAACTAAGGTGATGTTTAATCCACAGACACCAAAGAGCATCATCAGAATAGGCAAGGAAATTCTTGTAGAAGTCTAGGAGTACGATAATTTGGGGCAAATACTAAAATTAAGGAAATATCATGAAAGCGAAATAAAAAGACGCATAACAGTGAGATGGAATGCTTTCGGTAAACAAAGAGACATTATGAAAAGTAGCTTGCCGGTTAGTATGAAACGAAAAGTATATAACGAAAGTACAATTCCACTATGACGTATGGTTGTGAGACCTGGAGACTGACCAAATCAATGGAAAATAAATAAATGCGTTCTCAGAGAGCAATGGAAAGATCAATGTTGGGAATATCTTTAAGGGACAGGAAAAGATTAACATGAATGAGAAAGCAGACTGAAGTCAAAGTTATTAAAGAAGTTAAACAAGAATAGAAATGGAGGGGAACAGGCCATGTAGCAAGAATAAGGGATAACTGATGGAGCAAGAGGCTGACTGACGGGACACCAAGAGATTGTAAACGCAGCAGAAAAAGGCCAGGCAGGAGGTGAAGAGATGAGATAGAGAAATATACAGGGAAAACGTGGCAAAGAGTGACCCAGTCACGGAATTCGTGGAGAAGGTTGGGGGAGGCCTTTGTTCAGCAGTGGACTTGTAATGGCTGTTGATGATGATAATGATAATGGTAATGATAATGATTTTATATATATATATATATATATATATATATATATATATATATATATATATATATATATATATAAAGAAAGGATCAAGTTGGATGAGAGAGTAGACTAAAGTCAAAGACATTACAGGAGGTATAAAATACAGAAATGAAGCTGGGCAAGTCATGTAATAGGAATAAAGGAAAACCGATGGAGCAAGTGGCTGGCTGACTGAACTCCAAGAGATTTTAAGCATAGCAGTAAAAGGCCTGACAGGAGGTAGGTAGTTGAAATAAGGAAATTTGCTGGCAAAACGTGGCAGAGATTGACTCTTAAGGAAATCGTGGAAGTTTGGGGTGGCCTTTGCTCAGCAATGGATTTGTAACGGCTGATGATATATATATATATATATATATATATATATATATATATATATATATATATATATATATATATATATATATATATTGTTACATAGCCTATGATTTCATCATCCTTTGTGTAATTTTAACGCACAGTATGCTGCATGTTTGATCACGAGCGTGTTCTGCCTCAGTCCCCCCCTTCTACCGTTATAGTAGAGTAAGTCGTTCTCTCTGTTGTCCAGAGCGGGATTGTGAACTCTATGTCCCCATCGCTTCATTTGCGCGTCCCTCTTACAAGTTGTGTCAGGCTCTGCCGGCCCCTATATAATGAGCTCAGTCTCTGCATCATTGCCACTTAGATCTGCTCCTCATTTTGTTCACATCTCTGTCCTCCCCTGTACAGATATTATTATTGTGAGTGCTCAAGAAATCTCCAACCATCTAGCAGCTGTGTGTAATTTGAGTATAACTGTTGTTGCATTTTTTTCTTGTACTGTATAGCATAAGTTTAATTTGTAGGCCTAGTGAAGTTTTTGTAATTCGTGTGGGGTTCTTTGTCAGTCATTTTTGATAATAGTTTGTATCTGTAATTATTTATCTGGCATTCACTGAGTATTATCTGGTATCTCATTTTATCAGGGCTGACTTAGATAAATTTACTCTTGCTAATTTCGTGTTAATAGAGGCTATTGCAGTTAACCATATATTTAACCTGTTATTTGCCATTACATTATCTTTATGAGTCCTGAATGTTTTGTTGTTAGTTTGTGCATTAAACTTTAACTTGTAATTTTATCTAACTCTTTTGTTTTGAACCTGGAACTTTACGGGACAGTAGTGATTTTTTTTTGTATTCTCACTTAGTGTACATTATCTTTCTCTGTTCCGTAACATAAATTTGGCGACCTCATATCAGGATATTCAGGATATTATCATAAGGATATTGTTTGATATTTTGTGACTGTGATATATTCATGATGGCTACTATTTCTACACTTGATGAAGCCAGGGATTTTTTGTCAAATGTGCAAACAGTGTGTGATATAGAAAACAGAACAAAGAATGAACTTAAGATTGTTGCTCAACATTTGGGATTTGTTGTTCGCTCTCATCAGTCTAAAGATCAGATTGTTGCCATGATTAATGAAAGCTTGTTCAATGTAACTCCTCCAAATGAGCAAACGCAGATTGAATTAGCTAAGTTACAGCTAGCTCTGCAGGAGTCTCGTGTGAAGGAAGCTGAATTTCAGGCAAATGCTAAGCAGGCTGAGTCTCAGGCTAAGGAGGCGGAATCTCAGGCACGGATTCAGGAGGCACAGATACAGGCACAAGTTGAACTTGCCAGGATTCAGGCAGACCATGAGTATCGCATGAAACAAGGTGGAACTGGATCATCTAGCTCTGATGGTTTTGATGTGGCTAAAAATGTTAAACTTGTCCCTCCTTTTAATGAATCTGATTTAACAAAGTATTTTCAGTTGTTTGAGAGGGTAGCTACAGGTTTTAATTGGCCTAAGGAGTATTGGCCAGTACTCCTTCAAACTGTTCTCACCGGTAAAGCTCAAGTAACTTATGCATCTTTGCCTCAGGATCAGTCTGATAATTATGATGTAGTTAAGAGCTTGATTCTTAAGGCCTATGAGCTTGTTCCTGAAGCCTATAGAGTAAAATTTAGGACAACTTACAAGCAAGATAAGCAATCCCATGTTGAGTATGCAAAAATCAAAGATCTGTTAGAGCAGTGGTTAAATTCTAAGAATGTGGATTCTGATTTTGGTAAATTTAAGCAGATGATTTTGCTGGAGGATTTCAAGAGGTGTATTTATAAAGATGTAAGCCTATATCTTGATGAGAAAAGAATAGATAATTTGTCTGATGCTGCAGTTTTAGCTGATGAGTATGTTCTCACTCACAAGAGATATTCTAGAGAAAAAGGGAAAGCTGAGAGTAAGTACGTTGCCTCTACTCAGAGTACAGGTAACAGGAAAGAAAATAAAGATGATGTTTCTCAGGAAGTAAATACCAGCTTCACCTCTAGATTTCAGAAAAGTAAATGTACTTATTGTAGTAAGCTTGGTCATACTACGGAGAGATGTTTCAGGAGACAGCGTGATGTGAACAAAAAGGAGTCTTTAAATATTCAGTCAATTGGTCTAGTGTCCACTCTTGAGAGTTCCCAGAATTCTTTAACTGAGTTAACTGAACCTGCTTTGAGGGGTAACTTAAATTCTCATGATGGAGCTCCTCTTTTGAGCAGTAACGTGGGTGACACTCTCAAGAGTTCATGTGCTAATTTCCTGTCTGATGGTTTTGTCAGTCCTCTGGACAGTAATGACAGGAAATCAGTTAAAATATATCGTGATACAGGTGCTTGCCAATCCCTTATACTGACCAGTGTTCTAGGCTCTAATTTTAATTCCTCTGATGAAACTGTAATTTTACAAGGTGTAGGGAATAATTACTTCTGTGTCCCTCTGTGCAGAGTGAATTTAGAGTCTGGTTTTGTTAATGGTTCCGTTATGGTTGGGTTGGTTGAGACACTCCCAATGTCAGGTGTAACTTTCTTACTTGGAAATGATATTGGTGGAAGTCAAGTGTGTCCAGCTCCTCAGTTGTCTGGTGAGCCAGTGGCTGTGTCCCAGGATTGTGATGTCCCTGATGTGTTCCCTGCATGTGCTGTCACTAGGGCTAAGTCTAAAGTTACTGGTGATTTAGAGGATAATGATGATGATGATGTTATCCTAGCTGACACTTTTCTTGCTAACTTGGACCACTCACCAGATGAGGCAGTACCCCGTAGTGTTGATAATTTGTCTCGTCAAGAGTTGGTTGAGTTGCAGGTTGCTGACCCTGAGTTGAAAGGTCTAGCTAACTCTGCTTACAGTGAAGAAGAGTCAGCCGGTGCTTCTACTTGTTATTATGTAAAGTCAGGAGTACTTATGAGGAAGTGGAGACCCCCAACAGCATCAGCCGACTGTGAATGGGAGGTTGTACATCAAGTTGTCGTCCCTCGTGTTTGTGTAGGCAGGATATCATTAGAGTGGCTCATGATTCCAGTTTGGCAGGACACCTTGGAGTGAGGAAGACTGTGGCACGCATTTTGAAACACTTCTACTGGCCAGGTATCTTCAGGGATGTTTCCTGGTATTGTAAGTCTTGTCACACTTGTCAAGTTGTGGGGAAGTGTAATCAGACCGAAAAGGTTGCACCTCTAGTTCCCATTCCTCCTTTTGAGGCGCCTTTCACCCGTGTGTTGGTGGATATTGTGGGCCCTCTTCCTAAGACTTCTTCAGGATTTTCTTATGTGTTGACCATGATTGATATGGCTACTCGTTATCCTGAAGCCATTCCACTTAGAAATATCTCAGCAAAGAACGTGGTTAAGGAAATGCTAGGGTTCTTCACAAAGTTTGGTCTGCCCAAGGAGGTACAGTCAGACCGGGAAGTAATTTCATGTCAAACGTTTTCAAGCAGTCTCTGAAAGAGTTGGGCATCACCCAGATCACGTCTTCAGCTTACCATCCCCAGACCCAAGGAGCGTTGGAGAGATATCATCAAACACTCAAATCGATGCTCAAGAAATACTGTTTGGAACATCAGAAAGACTGGGATAAAGGTCTTCCATTCGTTGTGTTTGCTGCAAGAGAATCTCCAAATGAATCACTGGGCTTCTCACCTTTTGAACTACTGTTTGGCCATGAAGTAAGAGGACCCCTTAAGCTACTCAAGGAATGCTGGCTGTCGGAGGAAGATGACGTCAACCTGCTGGAGTATGTGATGAATTTCAAAGAACGGCTGTCCACTGCTTTACAGCTGGCGAGAGAGAATTTAGGAGCTGCTCAGGAGAAGATGAAGACTTGGTATGATAAGAAGTCCAGGTTACGCCACTTTCAGCCAGGAGATCAGGTTTTGATTTTGCTACCAATGCATGGGCAACCTCTTCAAGCCAAGTTTAGTGGCCCTTATTTCGTGGAGAAGAAACTCAGTGATGTCAACTATGTCATCGCCACACCAGATCGTAGAAAGAACAAGCAACTTTGTCACATCAACATGCTAAAGTTATATCACAGGCGGGACGAAAATAATCCAGTCTGCACTGTAGCTGTTCCACCCGAGTCTGCAAGTGAAGCTCTCCCATGCAGTATGAGCCTGAGTGATAGTTTGGGGAAAAATCCTGATATCATGAATGATCTCCAGACTAAGCTTTCTCATCTACCTCCCAAGGAAAGGCAGGTGTTTTCGGCATTACTGCAGGAGTACCCGCAAGTGTTCCGTGCCACTCCAGGAAGAACCACTGTGTTGATGCATGATGTCGATGTTGGAGACGCAAAGCCAATTAAACTGCCTCCTTACCGTGTGAACCCAGTGAAAGTTCCTCTCATCCAGAAGGAGCTTGGCTACCTGTTGGACCACAAGATGATTGAGCCCTGTCAGAGCGAGTGGAGTTCTCCTGTCACTCTAGTCCCTAAGCCAGGTGGGTCACAGCGGCTTTGCATCGACTACAAACGTGTTAATCAGGTAACTAAAACAGACACTTACCCTCTCCCTCGCGTGGAAGATTGCATAGACAAGATCGGAAAGGCTAGGTACATAAGTAAGTTTGATTTGTTAAAGGGATACTGGCAAGTACCTATGACTGAACGTGCTAGGGAGATCTCATGTTTTGTAACATTAGGAAGGACATTTGCATGTTCTATAATGCCATGTTCAGATTGTTTTAGAGTAATAAGAAATTTCCTTTGTAAATTTCTTTTTTCTTTGTGGGGAGGTGTTACATAGCCTATGATTTCATCATCCTTTGTGTAATTTTAATGCACAGTATGCTGCATGTTTGATCACGAGCGTGTTCTGCCTCAGTCCCCCCCTTCTACCGTTATAGTAGAGTAAGTCGTTCTCTCTGTTGTCCAGAGCGGGATTGTGAACTCTATGTCCCCATCGCTTCATTTGCGCGTCCCTCTTACAAGTTGTGTCAGGCTCTGCCGGCCCCTATATAATGAGCTCAGTCTCTGCATCATTGCCACTTAGATCTGCTCCTCATTTTGTTCACATCTCTGTCCTCCCCTGTACAGATATTATTATTGTGAGTGCTCAAGAAATCTCCAACCATCTAGCAGCTGTGTGTAATTTGAGTATAACTGTTGTTGCATTTTTTTCTTGTACTGTATAGCATAAGTTTAATTTGTAGGCCTAGTGAAGTTTTTGTAATTCGTGTGGGGTTCTTTGTCAGTCATTTTTGATAATAGTTTGTATCTGTAATTATTTATCTGGCATTCACTGAGTATTATCTGGTATCTCATTTTATCAGGGCTGACTTAGATAAATTTACTCTTGCTAATTTCGTGTTAATAGAGGCTATTGCAGTTAACCATATATTTAACCTGTTATTTGCCATTACATTATCTTTATGAGTCCTGAATGTTTTGTTGTTAGTTTGTGCATTAAACTTTAACTTGTAATTTTATCTAACTCTTTTGTTTTGAACCTGGAACTTTACGGGACAGTAGTGATTTTTTTTTGTATTCTCACTTAGTGTACATTATCTTTCTCTGTTCCGTAACAATATATATATATAAACAGAAAATGGAGGTGGGCAAGTCATGTATAAGAATATATAAATATATAAATATATATTATATATTTATATATTTATATATTTATATATTCTTATTACATGACTTGCCCACCTCCATTTTCTGTTTTTTATACCTTCTATAATGTCTTTAACTTTAGTCTACTCTCTCACCCAACTTGATCCTTTCTTTTATTTTAAAGACATTTCCAACATTGACCTTTCCATTGCTCTTTTGCCCTGAAATAATCATCAACAACTTGTCAACATAGACACATGGTTGCCAATGACCGTAGGATTTTTTCCTTCTGCAGCCATATCATTATTTGCTACAATGGGTCAGATGAGTGGATTAATTGGTGGGGCGAGCAAGGCGAGCAGGTTGGGAGGGCAGGGTCGGTGGGTGGGTGGGTGGTGGGAAGATAAGTCCAATGTACAGTAGGAACAGGGGCGGGCAAGGCGACCGGGGTGGGAAGGCAGGGTCGGTGGATGGATGGGAAGTGGGAAGGTAAGTCCAATGTACAGTAGGAACAGGTCCATGGGTAATGTATCCCTAAGGAAATGAGCCCTAGGGGGAACTAAGGTTCGGTGGGTAATATGAATCCCCGGGGTTCTCCTACAGGAGGAGTGACCATTTAGTGTCCCAGCCAATGCGTGTATGCAAAATCATAAGGTTTTACCCTGGCAATGCCAGGTACCCTTTAAGTTTCAGCCCTAGCCCCAACCGAAAAGGTGATGGTGGCCCTTATGGGGTGGAGATGAGCCTTCTCGTGGAGTGCTACCATCCAGTAGTGAGCCAGCTTGAATCCTGCTTCAATGCAGTAGCAGTCAGACTATTGGCAGCCAGGCCTAGCAGCAGTCAGACTAAAAACACTCCCGCAACCTGTCATGAGCCAGCCAGAATGAGTATTACTGGCTGTTTCCTTCTAAACAAAACCATTTGGACGTGTCTGGGAGAGGCCTATGTTCTGCAGTGGAATGTTGCACGTTGCAAGTGATGATAATATAATGATAAAACACACACACACACAAACACACACACACACACACACACACACACACACACACACACACACACACGTGTGGCGCGATCGATAAAGCACTTGACTCCTGGTCCAAGTGGCACGAGCTCGAACCCCGCTTAGACCACGTTAAAATGTGTGGGTGAAGTGAGCTCTCACCTGTCAAGTGTAGCTCAAGGCACGCTGTGGTGGAAGACCAGCAAGGGTTCGAAACTCAGCGAGGTAAAGATTAAATGGTCAGTCCCCTCGTGCCTACGTCTCACTCTAGCCTCGGTGAGACTTGGTAGTGTGTCGGCGCTCCTCAGGAGCAGCCAGGGTCAGTCTCTTAACCCCCATAGATTAGGATACTAGATTAAGGCCCTGCTTATTTTCAGCCACTGGCTGAAATGAATAAATATACCGAAAAATATTTTATGAAATTATTACACACACACACACACACACACACACACACACACACACACACACACACACACACACACACACACACACACACACACACACACACACACACACACACAGAGTGGTCCATAAATAATGCTCCATTAGAAGCTAGCCTGATGGTATCTTGCGTGTTGTGGGGACGGTTCAGTCTGCCAGTGTGGAAGTGGGTGTGTCAGTGAGGGTACGAAATGAATAAACTAGAATGGCACTCAGTAGAGCGAATACCTCCGCCATGGCCCAACATGCAGGGGTAAAAAGACTACCCCCCTATGAAAACATATTTATATCCGCTAGATCCAGAATTTTATATGGATCCACACCAAACTGTACACATTCACAGATACCAACATCCTAAATATGCCTGATTTTTTTCATAAAGATCCATGCAATATTCACTGAAAATTTTACTAAAATGTCGAAAAACGCCCTCTCTCGCAAACCTTTATCCGGATCCTCACCAAAATTTAATGGAGTCTGTTCTGGGCCATGGCCCATTCTACCAAGTTTCGTGGAAATCCGTCTAGTAGTTTTTGTGCAATCTTGCTCACAAACCAACCAACCAAGCAACAAACAAACAAACGGACGGGTGAAAACATAACCTCCTTTGCGGAGGTAAAGATGCAGGGTAGATATTGATAAGGATGGCTAGGCAGTCGTTGCAGCACATCAAATATCAGTCGATGGAATGGGTAAGGAGCATTATGTATGAACCACCCTATTAATATATACAGACTGACAATTGAGGAAGTGAAAGAGCGTCGTGGTGTGGATGTGGATGTCATAGGAAGCGTTAGGAGAAACACTCTCTCTCTCTCTCTCTCTCTCTCTCTCTCGTTACGACCAAAGGAAATGAAGCTGGTTTTAAAGAGTTCCATACGATTTCTCGAGCATGTGAAGCTTGTGATCAAAGAATTGATTTCGATGCAATAATACGAATGCGTATTTCATATCATAATATATATCTAATCCTGGTAGAATACAATATTTATTATGTAACGAGCATAGAGATGAATCCTTTTCATTTGCTTCATTTTGTTCGCTGCTTTGAAACGTTCATGAATCGGGTAATATATCTGAAACAGAAGTGTTAACTTGAGGATAGGGAACGCTGTAACCTAGAACACGACGAATTCTTATCGAGGTAATAACAGGACGTTATCAGTAATGGCTCAGCAACAGGATAAAATGGCTTTGCGGGGCCAAATTATAGGCTTGAAGAGAAGTGGCTTCAGTGTTTCTGCCATAGCACATGAACTAGGCATTACGAACAAAACTGTAAACAAGTGGTGGAGACGGTGGGAAGCTGAGGGTAATCTGCGTGATCGTCCGAGATGTGGTGCGCCAAGATCGACAACACCCGATGATAACCGCAGAATTATTGAAGAAGCAACTATACATCCTTTAAGCAACGCAGTGTCGATCAGGGACCGCCTACACCTCCAAGTTTCTACCGACACGGTGCGACGACGCTTAAGAGAAGGTGGCTTGAGACATAGAATTCCTGCATCTAAAGAGAGACTAACAGATAGGCATCGATTGGACAGGCTTCGATTAGCAGAAACGCATGTTAATGAAGGATTGGACTTCTGGGGTAGAGTTATTTTCAGTGATGAAAAAACTTTTTCTTCTACAACTCACGGACCACTCCATTGCTATAGGCGACCTGGCACTAGGTATTCGAGGGAGAACATTGTCGAGATTGCAAGAAGCGGCCACGTAACTTGCAATGTGTGGGGCTGAATTCATTTGTATGGCATTGGTGAACTGACAGAGATCGAAGGGAGATTCAATTCCCAAGTATACCTGGAATTGCTGGAGGAGGTGATGATACCCAGTGTTCGGGCTATGGCTTTACCCTACCCTGAGAGAATTGTGTTTATGCAGGTAAGGTATTCACTCATTAGCAGTCAAATAACATGATTGCAATATATAATGAAGTGGTAACTGACATGCGCTAAAACAAGAGCATATTTTATATAAGTCTCTTTTATATAAAGAGTCAGTGTCTTGAATTTGCATATGTCAACAGTAAATCGGTATAACTATGTATCTCTTTTGTGGCATATCTATAATCTACAATAATATCTTACAAAGTTGTATATCAATAGGTTATCCACTTCTATAATAACTATATAACCGCATTCATATTATCAGTCTCTCTCTTACTGCCTGATCGTTCTAACTATCCTCATGACATATATATATATATATATATATATATATATATATATATATATATATATATATATATATATATATATATATATATTGTATTAAACATCATATATTCATATTATATATTATATTTATTTGTCATAGGATAAGTGTTCGGTTCATTCTGCTGGGATAATTCGTCGTTGGTTCAACGATCAACGTGATATAGATTTACTTGACTGGCCGAGCAAAGGCTGTGACATGAACCCTATTGAAAACTGCTGCGGAAACATCGTCCAGTCTTGGAATCCAGGTCAAGAGAGAACTTCTCGTGGACTTCTCAACCATACGAAAGAGGAGTGGGAACTATTTCGGCGAAATCCTGAAGTAGTCTACAACACAGTTGCATCAGTACCAAACAGGCTTCAGGAAGTTATTGAGAAGCATGGTGGATGGACTGGTTACGGACCTGTAATTAATTTTTCAGTAAGACTGTAACATGCAACCTTATCACTTGCATCCAGTATGAAAATCACCCATTATTTTTATTTATGACTCGTTATAAAAGTAAAAAATAAGTAAAATTTGTTGTATTACATTTGGATTTATTTTGCATACACATGTATGCACATATAATTTGCATTGTAATTTGTTTCTAATATAATTGTAATAAGTAATAAAACTGTCAATAACCAAATTTTTCCCTTAATAACCAAATACACAAAACATTTAGCATAAGATGAAAACGATTATCATCAATATGTCTATGAAATAAAAGTCTTTCTTGATAAAGTACTCATTAATGTATGTTATTCATTTCCTTAACGTTGACTTCGTCGTATTAGGTCCCGTCGAGACCAGTGAGCTTTGCTTGGCAAACTTTGCCTCTTCATGAGCAAAGCCTGTCGCATGCATTTATGCTGCTCTTCAAACTACGCTTCGTGAACAAAGCATGACGTGACTAAAATAGGATAGCGCTGTGTGACACACAAAAAGAAACTTACGTTTTATTACATCAGTGTTATGAGATTAAGAATAGACTAGGTATAGCATATTTAGTAAAGATCTTTAAAAGACAGAATTTTGAATAAATCATAAAAACAATTATTGGCACAAAATATAATACGATGTATTACAAAAACACAAGAGAAATTATTCTAAACCTTTTTTACAAAATAGGGAAACAAATGAAATATCAGGCGTTTAAGCAAAGGGAATGAGTAACCTAAAAAGCTTATTTCATTTCTTTAACTAAGTTTATACTAGTCTTCTCAATCGTTCTAAAGATTATAAGAAATTATAATGCAGCTTCACCCTAGACACACGACTTAAATTTAACGTCTTTTCAGGGCCTTACGAATGAGACAAAGAAAATGGAAGAGCGCTACATATTCACGAGAGAGTGACAGAGAAAGAGACATATTCACGAGAGAGAGAGAGAGAGAGAGAGAGAGAGAGAGAGAGAGAGAGAGAGAGAGAGAGAGAGAGAGAGAGGAGGGGTGGGATCGGTAAAAGTAGTCCGGTTCACGATTAAGGTTTTTTTTTTCCTAACTTGTTGATCTCTAATATATCTTGTTATCCCATAACACATTCTGTTTCTAATATTTCTTAAATATAAAAGAGTAGCTACATATAGAATATATTCCTATACACAATTCACCGAGTATCTTAGAGTCGGCTTCTCAAATTACAGCCTACCTGTCAACTCTTCCCATGACAGTGATACCAGATCATCTGCTATACTACGTGCATGTTCAGAGGGACGAATTTGTGCGGTCGACTGTACATAGTATGACTGTAGGTCATCCTTTCACCTGTCTTGCCACAAGATATCATTCATGCATGAGAAGGATCTTGATTTTGGCTCCTGCAAAAATTTTCCCTGGAAAGAGCAGTTTGCAGGCTTCTAGCTTTTATTTCTTATTTTTCTTTTTGAAAAAAAATATATATATATATATATATATATATATATATATATATATATATATATATATATATATATATATATATATATATATATATATATTTTAGACTGCCGGACCTCTGGAGCCTACCACCATTCTATAGTCCTCCCCTTGTGCTAGTCAGAGATAAGAAGAGCATGTTTTGCTTCTCAGGTTACTATCAGACAAATGATGTTACTGTTAATCCGACTGCTATGATGGCAAGTATTTTATTTTATTCTTACTCTACCAGATGGTCTTGTTTGGCTTAGGAAGGGCCTCTTGTAGTGAAAGGGTTGGAAACTTTTTTTTTTTTTTTTAATTGCAATCGCCAAATATTTTTTAAACTTTGGAGAGTTCTCATAGGTGGTAAGGGATGGTGACCATCATCCACTCACGATGTAGTGCTGCCTACTTCTTCCTTGACATTTATCATTTTGTTTCTGTCTCTGCCCTCCTCTCTTCCTGTCACTTTATTACTCTTCTTTCCTTTTGAGGTGGCTTTACTTTGAGTGACAAGCCTAATGGTTTCCAGTAAGCTAGGAAACCATTTACAACGCTTGGTGGTAACCATACAACTAACCCATACATGTTCCCCATGTGTCAACAAGTGGGTTGGTGCCCCTCCCCGTAAAACAACCAACTCAAAAGACAAACAGCCACCACTTATGGGATTATGGCTTCTGGTTATAGATAGATAGATAGGGAGTTCTCATAATGTGAGGCTAAAGACATGGAGCTTCTACCTTGGATTGATGATACTGTGGAATCTCTAAACTGGACCTGTTAACTTAATACTCTACTGTAGGCCTGCAGTGAAGCATTGGCAAGTTTTCCGCAGAGTAGAAGGTGGGAAGAAAATGGCATTTTCACTAGCAGGGGAAGGTTTTACCAGTTTTAAGTAATGCCTCACTACATTTGCTCAGCAAAAGGCTGTCCTCAAGTGGCTCATTCAGAAAACTTGCCTGGCATACCTAGATAGTATTTATATAATTATTACCATAACTGCACCCTAACATGGAAAGAATACTTACACCATCTGCATAAAGTCCTTCAGAGAGTGAAAGATTTGGGCCTAATGCTTGAGCCTGTAAAGTTTCTCCTTGTACTTTTTTTTTTTTTTTTTAATTTAGGCACCTTTGATCTGAAAATGGAGTCCTACCTGTCCCTGAGAAAGCCCTACTTTCTGATACAAAGGTTCACGCATTTACTAGTCTTGCTTTGTACGACGATGTTTCTGTCTGTTGCTTTACTCATTGCAATAAGGCAGGAGCTCCTTACTACCCAGTCTGTATTTATATCCTTATTTTACCAGACCCTTCAGAGTACACTGATGCTTCTAATATCACTGCATACTGTCCTCGCTCTCGCCTCTTGACCTCTTCTGTCATTTGACTCTATAGGGGCCTTGGTACTGTCCTGGCTTCCCTATAGGAGAGGAATATAGAACAAACTGTGTGCTGTGATAACTATACTCTGATGCAGTCTAAATACTTCCACACTGCCATGAAGAAAAAGTACCTGGTGCTAGAATAAGCAGTGTGACTGTCCAGGCTTTACTTATTAGTCAGTTGCATACCCCAAAGCCAGAGGGTATAACCTAACATAGCCTCTGTAACATAATCTTACTGACAGAAAAGGCTAGTCTTTTGCTAATTGATAATCATGAGAGGCACGCTCACAATTTTTTTTTTTTTTTTTTACCCATGGCTAAAGAGAAGCTACATCCCAGGTTATACAAACCCTGTGTAATTAGTCACACCATCCCTCTCCTCAGTGCTGACATGATTCAGTCAGCTGGTAATGACTGAAGACCCAGGCTTTCAGTAGTCTTTGTTTTGACTTCACTGCAAGAAGAGGTGGAAAGAAGCATTGGCATTAAAGAGATAGGTAATTCATGTGTGGGAGCAGTTTTCAACCCATAACACTGAAGTGACATAATTAAATGTATTGTGCCGGTAATTGATGCAGAACCCAGGCATCCCGTTACGTTTGTTGGCTGACACGGGATGGTCGAAAGCTATTCAACATTAGGCTACTGGCTAAGACAAGAGATGATTGGCTTTCAGCAGTTTTGTTAGCTTAGTATCCAACATTCTGTGCACTTAATATGCCTCCCCCTATTGGATGGTGTGCCTGTGTTAAGGAAGTTGGTGGGTTGGGAGAATTTCATGGTGGGACACATAAGTAAAGCTATGATCGGCTACACAGTGCCGGAATATACCGTACTGGATCTTCACCTTTTTTCAGTAGGCCTAGATCTTGTACAGTGCAGTTTCCAATATCTGAATTTCATATTTCCTAAAACACCAGTGACAGTATCTATATCAACAGGCTTCTATGGCTCACTGTAAGCTGAATCAAGCCGTCTAGTGTTAGCTGTATTAAATAGGGAAGGTACGCACATGAGAGTTAATACCTGCTATGAGAACTCTACTGTGCTGAGTTCACCATTCAGACACTTTTATTCAATTTAGTTAAGGCTTGACATAATTTGGAAGTTAATGAAGGCTATGTCTGCCCCCTTTTTTTCTAAATGTCTCCTAATTTATATGAAACCATCTGAAGATAGAAAGGATCACAGAACAGGAATGAGTATCTGCTCTTCGAACTCTTCATCGCAAAGTTCACCCTCCTGTTTCGAATCCTCTGAATCCCTGAACACGCTCGATCCTCTCATTTGCCCGGCTGAAGTGAGTGAGGGAAGACACGCTGGTGGAGAATAAGGGTGAGTATATTCTTATTGTATTAATATCACATTTATTATGCTATTATTTGTGGTACTTTTTCATGCTTTGCTCTAGAATGTAATTTAGCGAAAGACGAATAGCCTACCATTTACTGAAGTTTTATGCGATGATAAGTATGTCGGCCATCTCAGTATGCACTTTTTTTTTTTTTTTTTTTTCAGATAGTTCTATTTTATTGTTTTCCTTTTAATTTGCGTTACATTTCACTTGACTTATTTAGTTAAGGATAGGTTTTATATACTGAATCCATTGGATCCGGTGACGCATATATGAGCTTACTCGTGATATCTAGACGATTTATTTAACTAGGGAATGATGTGTGACGGTATCAGTAATAGTAGTTGGAACCTCACTCATCGGAATATGAACCCAGTGGACTGCAGGCTGATGTTACCCCTCTTCTACAGCCTACCATATCTTTCCGGAGAATAGGGAGAGAAATGAGAGAAGTATGTATCAGCGGACCACCTGGGGAGGCGGGAGAGGGGGGAGAATACTTCCCTAGTAGCCTATCCCTGCTTGTCGCACTAGGCAGCTAAAAGGGGTCTTTTTGTCTTCAGTCTTTCTTTTCATACTAGGCCTACCCTCTTCTTATCCATCCTACCTCCCTTCTTGATGTTTCCATGTTTATTCCTGCTTTTATTTCCTTTTGCATCAGATTTGAAGTTTGGTTTCACTGCATGAATAGTTCAAGGCCCACCCACCGACGTCGACCGTTCCTCCCTTCCTGGGTCAAATGTTTCTACCAACTGACCAATCAAGCTACGTCCAGACGGTTGTTCAGGCTGTGCTAAGGATAACGGAGGCCCTTTTTCGTATTTTAATCTTGCTTCGTTCAAATGACTTTCTATAGCCTAGAAGAAGAAATCAGACTGCGAAGAAGTTAACATAGACTTTTTAATCCTGTCACTAGAAAATTGTATCTCCAAAGCAGAGTAAAATCGTTTTGAAGACATAATCTTTTAAACCTCTTCATCCTCACCTGGTAAGGTAGAGGCCACAAGAATAAAATAAAAGACTGTAAAATGTTATGTTCTCAGAGTGCATAGGACTAGTGTTGCTTCCATTTTACTATTATTTGTTGTACCTGATTTTTTTTTTTTTTTTAATGCCGGCCGGAGAAATATTGTCAGACATTTTCTTTTACTTACGTTTCATATGATGCTTCACAGTTTCTTATGACATGTCAGGCGACTAACTGTCTGTTTCTGCCACCACCAGACGATAATTTCAACTTTGGAGAGGATTTTCGCTACTGGAGGTCTCCTCTGGGTTGAATAAAATCGTCTGGTGGTGGCAATAATGAAATTAGAAAAGTACGTCATCAGGTTTAGGGAGTTAATTTGTACCCAGGTTCAAATTCCGGCTGGGGCAGGGCCCAGTTTGATTTGAATTTCAGGCTTTACTGATCTACCAGAAGACCCGCCGACATGTAAAAATACTCCCGCTAATACCAATACACCAGTCCTGTATGAGACATTCTCAGTGGCGTCATCAAGGGGGGACTAGGGGAGGCTTAGCCCCCCCAAATCAAGGACTCAGCCCCCCCAAAATTGCAGCCTCCCAAAATAATAATAATAAAAAATCACAGCTTACATAGTATGCTTGCAGCTCGGCATTGGCCCACCTAGCTTTCCCCCAACCCCCTACCGCCAATCCACTTTTATTCGTGCATCCATATTAGTTTAATACAATATTATTTATAGCTATATAATGTGATAAGTTATTCACAATTTACATAAACCTATGACTCAAATCATAATAGTTATAATTTATTAGTTTCCCATATACTTTTTCCAAGCTTGGTTTTCTTTGAAATATATTTATTGCACAAAGAATGCAAGATTGTATTAAATTTATCAAACTTATTATATATTTACAATATATAATATGGTATATATTAATCACGGAGCTTTAAAATTGGATTATGCAGTCTAAAATATCTGATCTATGCAATTTTTCACAACAGAGCATCGAAACTCGGAATGTTTGTTTACACTGAGAAGTGTCTGTGAACTGTAGTTAAATCCTGTGTTGTTTTCGGCTTCATTTGAATGTATTGGTTTCAGTGGCTGTATAGACGTTACTACGTTCCGGCATATTGCTAGCCACTTCACTTTACCTGTTCATTTTTGTTTTTACGGATATGAGATCTAGCCTATACTTCATACAAAGAGTCGGCAGTACTTGGTTCAGTCGACACTCGACTGTCAGATCTGAATGTCATTTCCCTTTTATAGGCTATTCTACAATAACATATTTGCGGATATCAGCCATCAGCCACTCAGGTGATGAAAAGGTCATCTAAAATCCTCAGGGACAGGGTGACATAAGGAAATTCTTTCGCACCTGCACCTCCAGAGATGACTTAGATGAGTGCCAAGAAGTGGCTGTTATTGGGAATGAGGTGCCAGAAGCAACCCTAGATAACCCCAAAGCTGACCCCATTCAGACATGTAAGTAGCCCTATATAAAACTTTTTCAATACCTTACCTACGACTGTTATACTTGGTGGTCTCAAACTAAACGTTAAAGAATCTCCCCCAGTTCCTCGTCAATCCCGTGCTTGCTGGAAGTTTGGACACCCCCTGAAATTTTGCAGATCCACTCCTATGTGCCGCCTTTGTTCATCTTGAGATCATAAGGATGATGAATGCCCCTCGGATCATCACTGCTGTCCTAATTGTAGAGGTGACCATACCGCTACTGATCGTCGTTGCCGTGAAGCACGACGTCAAGGCTATACAGATGCTACTGCCACAGCCTATCGTCTCTATTCTTCTGTTGCAACCTCAGATGTCTTTGTCATTTTTTCGTCCTCTCCCTCGTTTTCTTTACAGCTTTCTTGTTCTCTTCCAGCGGCCCAACCTTTGTCCGTTTCTCTCTCAACCACCTCTTGCTCTTCTTCGTCCACCCCTATTCCGTTATCAAATTCCTTTTCAGTTCTCGGTTCCTCTACTTCCACCTCTCTTTCCTCTACCCCACCTACGTCGTCATCTACTTCCGCGCCCGTGTCGCATCCTTCCCGTTCTGGGTCACGCCCCTCCCACCCTGCCATTCCCCTTCAGTCGGTCAAGAAACGTAAAGCCCATCGTGGGTAGCGTACTGTTCCCCAAAAGCGCTGCATGCCTCCTCTCTCCTCCAGATCTGACTTCCCTCCACTTTGTCATGCATCTTCGGGTGACAGTTCTCCCGAGACTATCCAGAAAGTTACACGGTTTCTTCAGGATACTTCTTCATCATCGTTAGTTCCAACCACTGCTGCAACCGTCCCCATTTCCACTTCTACAATTACCGTTTCTGCCGATGTTCACTCCCCTCCTCTCACTCTTCCTTCCACTCCTCCTCCCCCTGAGGCTGCAGCCTCTACATTCTCTACTTCATCCGTAATCTTTCCGTTACCTCCACCTTTCTCTTCTTCCCCCACCTCAACTTCAAGTGAGCCTATCGTCAAATCCCTTTTAGACCTTCCTTTGCCTCCAGGGCAAGAAACCCCCTTCCCTCGCCGCCGTTCTTCTTTGCCCGAGTCATGCCCTTCCAGCACTCAGTTCTCCAGTGGTTCTTCGATACCCACTATCCTTACTCAAAGGTAGCCTCTTCAGCAACAAACATAATCCAGTAGAAAGTCTTTATGGGGAGTCAGCTTATTCTTCGCTTTATAGACGTCGCGCATTACTTTCTCTTCGCTATTTCTCGAGACAACATCAGTTTCAGTCTTCTTCGGTGCTGAAAATACATTCCTTTATTTTCCTCCTGTACCATAATTTCCCTTATTTTCCTCCTTTACCATAATATCCCTTATTTTCCTCCTTTACCATAATTTCCCTTATTTTCATCCTTTACCATAATTTCCCCTATTTTCCTCCTGTACCATAATATCCCTTATTTTCCTCCTTTACCATAATTTCCCTTATTTTCCTCCTTTACCATAATTTCCCTTATTTTCCTCCTTTACCATAATTTCCCTTATTTTCCTCCTTTACCATAATTTCCCTTATTTTCATCCTTTACCATATTTTCACTCCGTGATGCGACTTAGTGCCATATGGTCCTTGTTACCTGGTGCTACCTTTTCATTTCATTTAATTTCAATAATATAAACGTGTGTGTTTATATCCGGCTTAACTTCGTACTGTACCTTTCCTACAACAGTTGGCATCGTTCCACGATAATTGCTCTGCTCCCGTCAGTCACATTTACTTTGTACAAAGGTTAAATGACAGACTTTATTTCTTTAATAAAACTTCACTCACCCAGATTTTCCGGCACATTCCCTATAAACAGTTCCTTAATCATTATACTTTCGCATTTCCGCATATGAATTACAAATTAACTGTTTGCAATGGCCCAGTAGGTGACAGTGATTGAAACTGTCCAATCTATGGTTTACCATACAATGTTCACCACGAGAGGAATGCCGTCATGTGGTGGCACCAATATGATTTGGCGCTCAACTGCCTAGTTATAAAAAAAAAAAAAAAAGAAGTCCCTCAACTACTTCCCCATCCCTGGAAAGGACGATGGTGGACGGCAAGAAGGCAACTTAAAGCGATGGCCTCCTCTTTCCGATGCGCCTATGGTTACAACTACTACTCTATTAACATTATTGTGGAGCCCAGCTAAACTAATTTAAATTGTTGAGGATCCAGTCGAGGTATCTGGTGACTCTGGTGTTGACGCCAGGGAAGTCTGGATGTCCACACCCGACTCCGAAAGCCACTATGCCCACCACATAGTACCTCCCGTCAGGGCCGAGGAAGTTGAGAGGACCGCCGCTGTCACCCTGGTGCGAAAACATAAGAACTGGTAAAATCTTGTAAATATAGCCCGGTTTCTGTATGGACAGGTGTGTGTGTGTGTGTGTGTGTGTGTGTGTGTGTGTGTGTGTGTGTGTGTGTGTGTGTGTGTGTGTGTGTGTGTGTGTGTGTGTGTGTGTGTGTGTGTGTGCGCGCGCGCGAGTGCTTGCGTGCGTGCTGTAAGTGTTTCTAATATTAACTGGAACATTATTATCAGAAAGAAGTGAATTTTGATGCCGCGGCTCAAGGGCTATTTCAATTAATTACTCACATCGTTCTTAATATATGAACAGGGTGACCCATATATAACGCCCCCCATCCACTCCGTCGGGCGATTTATCGTGTGATGTGGGGACGGCTCAGTAAACTATATTAACCAGTGTCTAACTACATCGTTTATTCATTTTCTTCTCTTACTGCCACATCCGCGCCCACACGAGTAGAGCGAGCAGTTTCTACAACACACTGGATGCCAAGGGAAGTTGCTAGTGGAGTGCTATTTGCGGGCCACCCTGTATGTGTTTCTCTGTGTATATGTTAAAGTGAAGTAAAAACCCTACATAACACTGAGGCAGGACAACTTCCACCACTGTGGAGTGTGTATCACCTGCTGGTCTATTTTAAGCACAGCACTTATTTTTGTGGTATGTAGGCCTACGGCTAGTTCATAACATTATTTTTGTGGTGTGTACGGCTAGTTCATAACATTATTTTGTGGTATGTACGGCTAGTTCATAACATTATTTTTGTGGTATGCACGGCTAGTTCATAACATTATTTTTGTGGTATGCACGGCTAGTTCATAACATTATTTTTGTGGTATGTACGGCTAGTTCATAACATTATTTTTGTGGTATGTACGGCTAGTTCATAACATTATTTTTGTGGTATGTACGGCTAGTTCATAACATTATTTTTGTGGTATGTACGGCTAGTTCATAACATTATTTTTGTGGTATGTACGGCTAGTTCATAACATTATTTTTGTGGTATGCACGGCTAGTTCATAACATTATTTTTGTGGTATGCACGGCTAGTTCATAACATTATTTTTGTGGTATGTACGGCTAGTTCATAACATTATTTTTGTGGTATGTACGGCTAGTTCATAACATTATTTTTGTGGTATGTACGGCTAGTTCATAACATTATTTTTGTGGTATGTACGGCTAGTTCATAACATTATTTTTGTGGTATGTACGGCTAGTTCATAACATTATTTTTGTGGTATGTACGGCTAGTTCATAACATTATTTTTGTGGTATGTACGGCTAGTTCATAACATTTGGTTGTCACTTAGTTCATTCACCTTAACTAGGCCCGAATTATCATTATGTAGCTTATTTCACATGGCTCGCTGGCAAAAAAAAATAAAATAAAATAAATAATAATAATAATAATAATAATCTACATGCTTCCTATTGCACTTCTTTGTGACTAGCATCATGTTCTAGTGGTAATCTCTCGCTACATCTCGGCCCTTAGTATTTTAGGCCAAAATAAAGTTACAGTATCGCTCCGGATCAAGTCATGCATCACGGATTCACAACGATTGCGCTGCTCCATGAGTAACAACGATAATGACTGAAGGTGACTAGTGTATGTTTTCAAGGTTGAGGTAAGACTAGTCAGAAGTTCTGAGTGTCAGAAGACCCCAGGAATATGCAGTTCCATGAAATGAATCAGGAAAAGCTGAATAAAGAGGTGACAATTTGCAACAAATTCGTCCATTACAAGGTAGAGACGCTAGATACATGCCACTAGACCACTACCTAGAAAAATAAAACTTATACAAGTCAACAGTCGCCAGTCCTAAAATGAAAACACTAGATACACGGCATGAGTTAGAAATTAACAAAATAATGAGAGAATTCTCTTCATTAATTCATTTTATGGTAAGGACTTTTGTTCTTTTAAAACTTACTCCGCAAGCATCCCGGCCACCTGTACCAGCACACAGATATCGCTCGTCGATAACTACTTTTCTTTGGAGTGCTTGGTAACGCGAGTTGCAGTCGTTTCTGTCCACAATCTGCACGCCGGTTTCCCGAGGCACAGTGGCAAAGTCACGCTCCCCTGTAAAGTAGGTAGAAGCAAGTCCTTCAATTAGGCTAGTAATGCTAACTGATATTATCATACCTATTTCTGACAAGTTTTTTCTTCCATTAAACAAGCATTATCAAATAATAGACAAAACAATTCTGTGACAAAAACTCATAAGGCAATTGCTCACAATTTTAACAGAAAAGATGACAAATATTCACTATATTATAAAAGGGACAAATGTTCACAACTTTGCATCCTTTGGTCTTAATCATCGCGCTCTTCAACCTCAAGCTTGTCATTCATTGACACTAACCTTGTCATTGACCCCATCCTTGTCAATCTTGGGCCCTAACCTTAACATTCATTCGGTACTTAACTTTTGTATCTTTCACAGGAGCAATGACGGATATTACATAAACCAGTGTTAACGAGGTCTAACCCAGCAGTGACAGCCCCATCCTTCGGTCTTAATCTCGGCAAACTTTGGCCTTAAGTGTGTTTTGGTGGACTGGTAGAAGCTTCACTGCCTAGTCAAACAATCCCCCTACTGCTGCCAGGAAAAGAGCTGTGGGCATTTGTCTTATAAGCAATTGACTGTAAGCCCTGACAAACATTTTCAGAGAACCATCTCATGCCCTGACAATAATGGGGAGGGGGGGAGGAGGACAATTTCCGATGGTTAAGGTCAGGTCTGGTAAGGTCATTGGAATAGGAGTGAAAGAAAGCTAACAGGGAGGGACTTATATGAGAAGGGTGGGAGGAAGAGGTTTGTATGGCTGCACGCATACCGGGATATGCATTGTGCAACTTAGTCATACATTTGTTAGCGGCACTAAAAACAGGCTTGATGCCAACATGAGATGACCAAGCCAGCCTCAATTCCATCAGCAGTAAGCCAGTGGCACATGCCAGTAAGGGTAGTCGGAACATTTAACAACTATTAGTGAAAGCAGTCCCACACCAAATCACTTGGACATGACGACACGCCTTATCACTGGGGCATGCCTGCACACCATATCACTGAGCATGCCTACCCACCATATCACTGGGGCATGCATACACGCCATATCACTGGGGCATGCTTACACACCATATCTGTACGTGTATAACACTCCTCTTTCACTCCACCCGGCGATTTGTCGTGCATGGTTGAGATGACGTAGTTAGCGTTATCAATGTCTCCAATATCATTCGTTTCCTACTACCACTACCAAACCCACGCCCAGACCAGCAGACTGATCGTCCCTGCAAAACATAGGCTACCCCTGTTTTTACTTTCCCTTAACTACTTAGTGCCATAACGTCTTTACCATCACGTCTTTTCTCTGTTGCTGTTGCTATCATTAGACGATTCCAGTCAGTCATGTGGTGGTAGTAACAATAAAAATAAATGACAAGTGAACTGAAAGGGGTAAATAACAGCCAGTTTCATCATCCTTTTTAACATACGGAGAGTACTTAAGGATGGCGCTGTGATTTCAAAACACTCTCTTTCATGGACTTTACAAATGGAGTACTTAGCATTCTATTACCTGCCTCAGTATCATGAATCATAGCTTAGAATATATAAAAAGCTTAAGCCTTACCAAACCTCGTATAGCCCCAGCCAACAACTGCAAGCATCCTTCTCCGAAAGTCATTTTCTCGTTCATGGAAAGGAAGGCAGGCTGGCTGGATGAACTCTGTAGAACAAATAAACCATATTAGTGTAATGCTTTTTAACCCAGACTCTTACATATTACATCACATTTTTTTTTTAACTAGGGACATTATAGTTATAGGCGCACGGGACATTTTACGAGAGATGCAGTAGAATACGCCATGGTGATATTTAGGTTGCCTTAGTATCAGCATAGGCAGTATACTGTACACTGTGTATACCTAGTATGTAGTGGTAGTTAGTGTACATATGGTCGGTTTCCTTTCATCTGCCCTAGCATCGATCCTCTAATTCGTCAATGCTAAGCGATGTGTTTTATGGTAAGATTTGTCTTTGCCAATTCCCAAATGTGAATTATGAGTTGACAACCACTTCCCTCTGATAACTAATCAATATTATTTTTGCCATCTCTAAACAGTTTTAAGGTCAGTAGAAGCTTTTCAGATTGGAGGCGATAGGTAGTGCCTTAATCAACTTCCTCCACACAAGGGTTTCATAAAATCGATGGCTATAATCATCTGGAAGTGACAAAAATAAAGCATAAAGGACGTCGTTGGATTGCAGAGAGTTTTGCGAGTATGCTTGACTACATAACATGATTTTTCCATGATTTTCTCTTGACAAGCGCTTTCATGGACGTTGTTTAAGGCATTTAAGCTAGTAACACCTCTCATAAGATTCGTTTCCGATTTTTTGTGGATATATTTTAAGACCTGGTTGTGATGATCTGTCGCAATTAGATAGTTCTATTGACTCATAAGACCGTAGCTAGAATTTTTAAAAGATCGAGTGGGTAAACCTAATTTTGGATAGGCCCAAGGAGACTTCCTTAAGAAAGTTTAGGGTATTCACCGAGATCTTGGGGTGACCAGGTATTTATCAGGGATTATTTCCTTGTCTGTCACGCTTTCGTGTGTTTAGGATGGTGTTCTTCCAACAAAACAAAGCCTGCACATGATGGGCTTTGTCCCTACACATGTTCCATCACCTGAAATTCACTTTCTCACCAACAAATTCTTCCTCGATCTCCCTCGTTTCCTTCCGACTTGACGGAAAGATCCACAACCTTTTTGGTTCGTTCCTTGTTCACGCGCAAATGGTTCAGTGAGGTCCCACACTAATTATTTTCTTAAACTGGATCCACCACTGGTAAATATAATAAGATACCTGTGTCTGGACCTGGTGTTTAGCGTGCAACATGTTCCCTGCACTTTGGTCCTGCCCAAGGTCGGGATACACCATAGTTTTTAATCACTGTCATCATGAACTCCTTTATATAATTTTTTAACCGTAACAAAATCTAATCTACTTTAATGAATCGACTACACACAAGTCGAATAGAGTCTCTACAGAATAACTGGGAATCTCAGAAATGTATAGGAAACCAAAACCTAAAGAGATTTTGTTAATAAGACTAACAA
The DNA here is from genome assembly GCF_032717465.1 of Coenobita brevimanus. Classification (NCBI taxonomy): domain Eukaryota; kingdom Metazoa; phylum Arthropoda; class Malacostraca; order Decapoda; family Coenobitidae; genus Coenobita; species Coenobita brevimanus. Next base: position 40,337,952 of record NC_137021.1, on the reverse strand, counting down.
CTAGCAAATGGGCTGGAATCTGACATCACTTGGAAAGGAACTTCAAAAACGTAAAGGAACTATCGGCCGAGTATGTAGATACTATACTCTTTCTTCATACTGTATATGGGTCTCGACAAACGAGTAACTCCAGCTACTCACCCCCGAAGTTGACAGAGCCATCCAGGGTGATGATCAAGATGTCGTTCTCTTGGGTTTCTGGCTTGTATCCGCCATCAACAATTTTGGCTATGGAGAAATCTTGACGGTTAGCATCGTAGGGCTTAGATATGTTGTGCTCCCCGAGTCGAACTACATATCTGGTGAGTAAAAATTTGACTTTATTTACACCTTCGTTGTGAGAAGCCTCACTTAAAAGTCGTCAAGTGTTGTTAGAGATAAAACGTAAATAAATAAACACACACACACACATGGAAAGAAATGAAAAAAATATGTGACCTCAGACCTTGACGGACCAACTATTGATGACCTTAGACCAAACAAATGACTCTCTGTAGATGGCGACCTAAAATGTAAAAGCCATGGATAATTAAATAAAAGAGAGAAGGAGAATGCACAGTACATAATATGTTTGATGATGCGAAAGTGCGTCTTTGGAACATCACTGGCCATACTGATCATTTAGAATATTATCCCTTTTCCCCAGCGCAATGCTTTGGGAGGCTAGTGTGCATTATACCAATCCTTCCAGTAAAACCCTATAAGGAGCTGCAATGGCGGATGGTATAGTTTATTCGATCTTCTCTGAGAAGAGACAAGCCTTAAACTTTTGAAAGCTGGTAGCTGATTGGTTGTCCAAGTGCATTCATTATTAACGACGCATTTAAAATCATTTTTATTATTTTGGTTACAATAACCGTTTGTCGATATGATTGCCCAAATAATACTTTATATATAGTTATCTGCATAGATTAGTGTAAAAACGGGGCCTTACATAGTTTATAAGATGGCCTAAATACGTATGAAATTTTGAATTCTCAGGACAAACCAAAACATGTCCAGGTGAAGTTTTACTTGTACCTTGAGTTTTTCTCATGTTCTGGCAGGTTAAGGTAAATTATGTCATAACTGCTATAGTATGTAAAATCTTACCTAGCAAAACATCGAAATTTCAATGAAACATGGCATTCTCCGAATTTCGATGAATCGTAGACACGGGGACGGGGGAAGATGTATAGGCCGCTCGTGGGATGTCCCACTTGCCTAAGCAGACGAACATTCAAATTTATTTGAGTGTTTTGCTGTCTCATCAGTATGCATTATGCTTTCTGCTTTCGCATCATCAGTAAGTTTTCTAACTTTTCACTTTCGAATATCTAGTTACAACTTACAAAGCTGTGACAAGCGGGATGTATAAAAGTGATGGTGACAAATAGCTTCTTCACTCGTAGTCAGCCAGACATTTTTCAGTGGAATTCGGGTGATTTACTTGGTTAGAATTTACATAATGTCGCAGTAATGACAATTTAGCATAATTTTTCCCGAACATGGGGGGCAAAAATGAAGGTACTCAAAAAAAAACTTTACCTGGATGTGCTGTGACTTGTCCCAAGAATTTAAAATTTCACATGTAAATAGGTTATCTGATAAAGTTCGTAAGGCCCCGTTTTTTAATTTACCTATGGGAGAAACTATTAAATAATATTTTATTTGGATAGTCTTACCGTAAAATGGCTATTGTAATCCTTATAATAAAAATAATTTAAAATGAGTCATTTTTTTTTGGCTGCCCTCGGACAGCCAATCAGCTGTCAGCTTTCTAAAACTTAAGGATCGTCTCTTCTCAGAGATGATCGAATAAGCTATAGTGACAAATGCTAGGGACGCATAATTTGCGAGGATGTGTTTTGTAGGTGAACCAGTAAATGTTAGGCAAATGCCACTCCAAGAAATTCGATGGGGGAGGGGGGAGCGGAAAACTGTGGGGTGAATGGAAAATGAGCAGGACAGGCTGCTACGATGCTGATGGTGGTGGGGCATGGCGGGAGAAGTACTGTGCACCTTATGAAGACAGGCATTAAAATGGGAGGAAGCTCTGCTGGTGGGAACATTTTAGTCACAGAGATGGTGGTGGGTGGTGAGGCAAGGCAGGTGACTGGCGTACTCCTTTGGTGGCACCTCTTACAGACTGGAGGCTAAGCTCAAAGCACCTGTCTGTCACTCTGATTACCACCTCAGATCGCTAAGCCATTAAAGGACCATCACACCAGTCCCAGACAAAATCCACAGCATACATAAATTTACACTGTGCTATTACTGGCCAAGTGGTGACATGTGAATGTGTATTTGGCCCTGCGTATGAGACCGCCTGTTGGGCGTACGAAAGCTGCAGGAAACGGGCTCTCAAATCTGTGTTCAAAGTCAACAGCAAAAATATGTTAGTTCATTAGGTTAGATTTATGCCTATCTATAGCAGAACGTATGGTAAGAAAAATAACAGTATGGATCAAGATCTAAGGTTGGGCGGTTCTGTGACCAACACCTTCCATACCAAATACTGAAATATGTATGAACTTACGGAGCTTCCTTGGGTTGTGTGAAGCACTGGGCTGCGGTGAGGACGTGGCGGCGGGTGATGAGGGTGCCACCGCAAAGTAATTTAAAGCCATTGCCAGTTCTTAGGCCAATTGCTGCAAGCCACGGCCACCGACCCTTCTGTTCATACAATAGCATACACATCCAGGGTCAATAATAATATTTACAAGATAGAACTAGAGTAAACTCTCTCTCTCTCTCTCTCTCTCTCTCTCTATGTATGTGTGCGTTATATATATATATATATATATATATATATATATATATATATATATATATATATATATATATTCATTCATTCATTCATTGCCAGACGCCATGTATCCCAAACAGGGTGGCCAAGGGCTTAGAGTTAATTGTTTTACAGGGAGGGGCACCAATCCTCCACCAACCCCACTTGACACGTAGGGAGAACCAGCGCTTGCAACTGCAACATACATATGTATATATATACTTTCATTCTTTCCTCTTTCTTCTGCCTACGGGTGACTTTACACTCCCTCTTCTGTGTTTCTTTCCTTCATTCTTTCTTTAGCCTATGGGTGACTCTACACTGAGTGACAAGGCAAATGGTTTCCTGTACACCAGGAAACCATTTATTACTCTGGGTGGTAATCACATAACCAAATTATGGCGCCTTGTGGGTTAGTGGGTAATTAAGGTGCCCCAATCGGATTGAGCCTGTGAAGGTTTATATCCAAGGGGTGGTTGGAGTTTATTGCTCATGTAATGCCACTCAGGGATGAGTGAGGCTGGTCACTCTCATCTTAAATGTCAGGACCAACTTGCCTATCCCCAGGTTCCTACGCTCCTCATAGGGCGACTTAGGATTGGATGATGGATATATATATATATATATATATATATATATATATATATATATATATATATATATATATATATATATATATATACCGTACTGATATTTCCATCCAAAGCCTGCGTAAAATATATCATTTAACCTTACCTGGAAAAGTATTTATCCAAAGGGATAAGGACTTAGGAGTTATAATACTATGAACCATAGTAGACCCTAGTGGCAAAGATAAAAGTAAGGAATATGAAGCATTACTTGACTAACCATTTCCCACTAGACCACATACGTACATGAACAGGGAGAATAAACAAAATAACCAAAATGTTGAAGACGTACCCGTGATAGTCAGTACACAAGTGGATGTTACTATGTGTGGTTAAGAGCCCATATGCGACAGAGGCATATGACAATGAATACTTGTGGGGCAAGATACCAGACCCCATATTGCAAGTTGAATGAAGTATATCTGTTTATTGTCATTATACCTCATATTTACTATATTTTCCATTCTACCTGATTAGATAGGGGCATTTGGCCGGCGTCGTCCAACTCAGGACCCATATTCACAGAAAAACTGACGATCTGTTCCTTCTAACAACTTGAATTATATTATCAAAGAGCAACAGAAGCCATGGGACGATTCGCGCTGTATCTTCCTTAGTCTTTCTCCACAACACAAACATAACCTATGATTATATACCTCTCGCAACTTTTTTCTAAGGAGCAAGAGAAATGGGAACGCTTCACTCTTCTTTCCTTGTCCTTCCTGGAAAAAAAATAACGTAATTATGAAAGGCGCTAATCATACGTTTATTAATGTATCTGGACTCCTTGTGTACTTTTCCAATTTTTTTCGTCACTGGGCCCATTGTCAGTTGATCATCTAGCGAACCACTGCAAACACCTGGGACGAGACTCACCAAACATGGGATCACTTATGTCGCTCCGATTTTGTTTGTGCAGGAAGACGACATGACGAATTATTCCGTGCTCTCCTCAGTCCCAAATCTTAGCTACGACAGGATATTGAGAATAATTTTGCTAGTGAACTATGGTCTGGCTCTAAAATTTATCTTGTCCTTTGACATGTACAAACTCTGTCACACGAATAAAATCGTTTGATGTTTAACTAAGAAAAACCCTTATATGCCCAAGCTAGAATTTTTATCGTATGAGTAGAATCATTTGACTGTTTTAAGATAAATATGAATTAAATAAAATCTGAAAGTCGGCAAAATAAACATATTCTTTCAAAGTTAAATAAAAGGAAGTGGAAGCCAAAATCTTGATACGTTCATTACGAGATGCCTGGACACGAGATGCCTGGGCGTTATAGCCAGTGGAAAAGACAGCCTGAAAAGTTCCAGAATTGACCAGCTGCATTCTGTACATGAAAGCAGAACACCGGTTCACACTTGCGTCAGAGTTCTAGTTAAAAGGGGGTTAGTGTGCATACGAGTAGATAAGCGGGTCCTGCATGTATGTTGTAATAGATAAGGGACGCAAGAAGAATGTTCAAAAGAGCGGCGGCCACAGCAGAGCCAGAAGAGAGGCTCACACTGAGGCAAAGGAGAAAGGATGAAATAAGTCAGTGAATAGATGGGAGTTGATAAGATGAAACACCTTTGGCTCCATCCTATTGAATGATGCTGCATATGACGTGAACCCCATGCATGAGAGCTGCAGATTCACACCACACAGGCAAATATGGACCTTTTGCGGAGTCAGCAAATGAGTAGGGTTAAAGATAGCACGAAGTTGGTTTAGTTGGTTTAGTACATCTTACCCCAGCAAATCTAATTTTTGCTGGGAAAGTAGCCTAATGTGACATGTCCATGCAAGATAGTTCACAAAGAGACAGACTTCAAGGATACCGAGAGAAGATGCAAGACTGGCCTGTTTGGATAATCATGTAGAGATTGTGGCGAGTTTAAAGGCAAATGAATCCAGTTTTTGAGGTATTCAAAACAAGACATTTTTCGCCTGAGCCGGAAATAATAGAAGAGTATGAAGTCAGGAATGTGAAAGCTTACTTCCCTGAATGTTGTGGCGACTTTTGTAACGGACGCTGTGAGACGGGGATGGAAAATGCAGGCTGGAATCCCTCTTTCATTAGAATTACGGATTAGAAACTATCTTTATTTACCCACTCATAGACAAAACAACTCTAGCATTTTATTCCAATTTATGCCAAGGTATTTTTTTTTATCTGAGTAAGTCATGGGAATGTCTGAATAAATACTATCACCGTTAACCCTCTTATGATCAGAACAAGTCTTCTCTTCTGTTGCAGCTAACGCCAGACGACATCATTCATCGGAGACTAAATCACAAGAGCCTCAGCTGATACTGTAGCCATCAGTCCTCTCATGGTCAGGATAGATAACAGTGAGTCACAGATGCCTGAGTGTTAATACGATCACCATTAACCTAGTTTATTTTATTCATCTGAGAGTGAGCCACAGGAGCCTGGGAAGTACTCACCTTAATCTCAATGCCTCCAGAGATCCTGCGTACCCTTGAGTGGGGCCCCCTCCTGCCCGGTTGTCCAGGGATGCCACACTCCTCCGGTATGATGCTGGCAGATGTGGTTTCGGTGGGAGGGGCTTGTGTTGGGACTGGAGGTGGGGTTTGAGCTCGTATGCTGGTTCTATCATCAGGGAACAAAACTGGAACTGGCGGGAAAAAAAAAGGGAGGGGAGGATGAGTTTACGAAATTTCCTAAAATCTTTTCCTCAGCGATTTTTTTTTTAATTATTATTATTTCACCTCACTATTCTTTTATATGTTATCATTTTGCTATTGACAGTTGCTGATGGGGACGCCTTCACGTCATGGCACATTTATGAACAAATGATTCAGCTGCCTGGTCAAACAAATGTCCCTCAGTTCCTTCCCTGTTCCCCAAAAGGAAGATGGTGGACTGAAGTACAAAGGTAACTTAGGCCTGTAGTCCACTATATTCCCATTCAGATAAGCTTAGTGTTCCAACTACTATTACTACTACTACCTGTTACTATTACTACTACTGCTTTGCATGGATTAAAATAAATACTAAAGCGGTTGCGAGATGTATGTTGTGATAGAAAGGTTGTGAGATGCAGGTTATGATAGGACGATAGTGAGATACAGGCTTGAGGAAGGTTAAGTGTTATAGGTTGTGTAGGTTGTGATAAGATGGTTTGAGCTGTAGGCTGTGACATGATATCTGTGACTTGCAGGCTGTGAGGAAGGCTGTGAGTTGCAGGTGTGATAGTATGGTTACGAGTTGCAGGGTGTGATAGGTATGTGTTGCAGAGTGTGATAGGGAGGTTATGAGTTGCAAGTTGTAGCCTATAATGGTGGAAAACTGGTGGTGGTCGTTTTTATATTAAAATGATCGTAAAGTTTGGATTTCACTGCTTTCAATACAGGCCCTAGTTTCAAGTAAAAAAAAAAAAAGAAAAAGAAAAAAAAGCTCTCAACCTTCATATGATTATACAGTTTGTTGCTGAACATGTGTTAACGGAATATCATGCTTATATTTCATGTATTCTAGTCACAAATAAAGTTTTCAGTAAACCTGTGACAACACTTAGAGTATAGAGGACAATTATACCTATTTTGTGTACGGTATACGTCTGTGTTTTTTATGTATTATTACTGGCGTTCTTCTCACCTTGAGCAGTCACCCATGCCTGAAGTAACAAAACTGAACACAGCCACTTCATTGTACCTGTACAAAAAAAAAAAAAAAGTTCATGATATTCACAAGTGCAAATGCATTATAATTTTACCGTGAAATCATATTCTGTTGTCCACTACGTTTGCAGTGGAAGGTAATGCACTCTTTTTTTATGAGAGCATCTGATTTAGAACAAGCTACAGTACCAGATAAAGCTGTGGGGAAGACTATATATATATATATATATATATATATATATATATATATATATATATATATATATATATATATATATATATATACATATATATATATATATATATATATATATATATATATATATATATATATATATATATATATATATATATATATACATACAGAGAGAG